>NW_015386830.1:754080-793287 GCF_001527695.2 Protobothrops mucrosquamatus
GTACAATTTTAAGATATTGTGTGAGGAACTTTTCCATAGAACACTTAACTTTGGCAACCCCAAATCCAGTCAGTGGATCATAAAATTATACCAACTGATAACCGTATTTGGGGAACATAAAGACCCATCAATTTTCATTAGAAAATGCCCAGTATTCCAAAAGTTCTTGCATCGGGAGAGTATTGGCAAAGCTTCATTCCATCACTAAAGTTCTTCCCCAATGACCAGCAAGGCAATCGAAGACATGGCATGGTTTGGCTACAGTGGTCACTCAGTGTAGCAGGAAATATGTTCCCTACTCCCAGGTCTTTGAAATATATTCGGTAGTGGAGAGATTTTCTTTTAATTCCAACACTTTTCCTTGGAGGAGTAGATAGCCATATAAATTTGTTTAATAAGTAAATAGTTGGTTTGATAGTGTTGTTGCTCCTATGGGGCTGGGGGTGAGGTTTTAATGTTGTAAATTTTAATGTTGTGAGCCATCCGGAGTCACCTGGGTTTGAGATGGGAAACCATATAAACTTGTGTAATAAATATTTATAATATACAACCTCTTTATTACATTTACTAAGTCAAGTGACACATTTTGATGTTTTCACAACACATTAAACTGTACAGGATTTAACCACAGGGAAACTAAAGGTAGGAGGAGCAAATGAAAAGTAATGGCTCCAATGTTGTAGGTCACCAACAGATGGCAACAATGACACATTAGAAGTTGTGACGTGTTCTTTAGCATCTGCTCTTTTCACTTGGTGGGAAGTTGCTGTGAGAAAAGGTTATCATGATATTTATTCATGAAATGGAATCCTGTATTAAATACTCAGTATACTTCAATCATGATTGGTTATTAGTCTGCTGAAAGAGCCCCCCAATTAAAATTCATCAGCAAATGCAGGTTGTTTATATTGATGACTGTGCTGACATGTGTACTGATAATTTGCCCTGGTCTTGGGGAAGGGTGGATGGATTCCCCCAATTCATATTTATTAGGTGCTGTCTAGATTGCCATCTTATAACTATATTGTGTGGAAGGTATATTCTTTACTAAATTCTTAATAATTTGTTTTGGTATTTTTTTTAAAAAAATTGTGAACTCCCCAGAGTCACAGTTGTTTGGCATCAAAAATTCAATCAAATAAATGCATAAATAAAGTGCATCATTGGGTCAAAAATATACTGTAAATATGGTGAATTAGAAAGAGCTGATGTGCATATCAAGTACCAAGTGGACAACTTGTGACAGCAACCAAATTTCACATGAGAAAGTTTGATTCACTGATTAAGGACAATTGGCGTATCATTCAAAGGGAAATGGCTGTCAAGCTTGACAATTCACAGGAGTGTGTGGGGTCACATTATTGATGTTCTTCAAAATCAGAAAGTTTGCAGCAAGGTAGGTTCCTCACAGGGTGATGGTAGAGAAAGCTTTAAGAGTTGGAATTTGCCAGCAGTTGTTGTCATGCTACAAGAATGAAAGTGAAGAATTACTTCACAGCTTGATATCTGACAAAACATGGGGCACATTGTTATGACCCAGAAATGAAGCATTAATCTACAGAATATCATCAGAAAATGTCACCTATGGAAAAAGCATTCAAAAGTCAAGATCTGGCAGAGAGGGCTATTTCTATGGATTTCCTTGAACCTACCACCACTATTAACATACAGTGCTACATTGCAACATTCAAAGCTTTGAAACAAACAGAATTTGAAAACACAAACATATTTTTTTTTGCTGCAACATGACAATTCTAGGCTTCACACCTCACCAGCCAAGAGGCAATTGTGAAGTTGCATCTTATCATCTTACACCATCTGGCATGCAGTCCAAGATGGTGTCATAGAACTTCTATCTTTTCCAAAAAATTAAGAAACACTATGTTTGGGAATGTGACTCAGTGAGGTTGAAGGAACTATCATGATGTGGTGGAAGAGAAAACATGTAGAGTTTTTTCATGATGGCTTTATGAAATTTGCTTATCATTGGCAGAAATGTATCGCAAACAGTGGTGATTATGTGAAGAAGTAAATATAAGGTAACAAAATAGCTCATTTCAGGGATTATTTCCCTTTCATATATTAAAACATCCCTATTTAAACTAAAGTTATTGTGGTAGAAGCATTACTTTTCATCTGACTCCTAGTGCAATCACTCACAACGTGCCCTGATTATAGAAGTATTAATTGTAGTGTGAATACAGTGTATCCAAATGTGAAATATTGCACCACTTTGTGAAAGCCAACAAAGGAAGGGGACACTATGGGTTCTGTAAAAAACCTCTCATAAACCTAGGTATGTAATATGGTTTTAATCTTCACTGGCTCATTATTGCTCCATCCACCCAGCACCACATCTTAACTCATTACTTGTATAATGGGACCACATATATTTAGAAAGTACTGTGGAAGTAACACACACAGAGAGCCTCATCTATAAATATCCACATGCACAGAGATATAAAGGTAATGCTGAAGCTGGAAAATCAAATAAAGCAGCTTTCTGCAGGATGGAAATTAACATTCTTGGGTCATATAACTTATGCTCCTCCTGCATAAGTGCTCCCCCTGCACCAGCCTTCTCTGCATCCTTCTCCTTTAGTTTTCCCCACCTACAACAGAATAATCCATCAGCTTAAAAAAACAAAGCAAAAAACCAACAAGCTGGATGTATCAGGCACCATCCTGTAATTTCCCTTCAATAATAGATCACAAGAGGATTGGCTCGGTAGCCCTCTCCTACTCTTCCACCTCCTCATTAGCTTTACTACACTTGCTCCATTTAGAAACCATGTGAAAATTAATGGAGTACTAATCATGTGCAGAAAAGATATTAATAGCCTGAATCCCCTCCTACCCACAGCCACTTTTTCTCATTTTTCTCATACTGATCTAGGAAAAAAGAAAAAAAAAACACAGCCTGTACAACAAGGAATTAATAGGGTTATGAAGCCATTAAGTACAGTATCCCTGGTGCTTCTGTTAAAAGAGATGCATAACTAAGCTAGGAGTAAGCTATATATAGGCAATAAGGGAATTTCGTTTCTTTAAATTTGGTTGAGTGAAAAAAAAATATTTGCAAGAATTCCTAAAACAGCTGGGTTTATACAGTGATATATAAGCATGTAATTACATATATGGTATGATTACAATTATAACATTATACTGTATATTCTCATTCAAGATCCCTACATTGAGAGGAATTAAACCAAAATTCACCAATCAGCTGAAGTCACACAGGACAGCTGCAATCAAGTTTGAAATACCCAGACACAGAAATATTTTAACTTGGTACTCAAAAGTAGACATGGTTAGCACAAGCCATCTTTGTCCTTAGAGGTATGTTCTGAAGTCAGATCTCTGTCAAGGAAATCTGTCGTCCATCTGTCCAGACATGTTAAACTCGTGACGTCACGTGACATCACGCAACGTATCGGGGCGGTTTTGCTATTGCCGGCAATGGGGTAGGTGCGGCTTCCGCATGACGCTTCCGGCCTGTGGGCTGGCAGTTTGACACCCCTGATTCTAGTCTATTCCTCTAATCAAAGGCATCACCTGATGCTCTTAACAAAGAAGGAAGTTGACACAGCATGCGCTTAATGGGTTTTGAAATAAAGGAGCATAGAGCATGCACCAAAGATGCAAAATATAACATTCATTTGGCAATACTGGATCCAAAATTATATCTTAGAGACTTAGATTGTGTACCTTTCTTTACAAAGGACATGGAGCTCTGTCCAGAAAAAAAAAGATATACACCAAGATCCTTTTGCATTACTCAGCCCCCCATTTTATAAGGATTCCCTTCCAGTTTTCTACACATGTCCCAAGCCCATGATGAAAATAGGCATCTCCACTCTATGAAATAACATGAAAAAAACAAAAACTCTATGGAATACTTTACTACAAAACTTCAGATGACTTTACCCGGTATCTTTACAGATAAAGATTATGTATATAAGATAGACTGTCGCAGACACCAAAGGTCTAAAACAATAGGCTGAACAAATATGTTGAACCCTCTTTCTGAAATCACTCCTGCGAATGAAGCTCCTAGCTTCAACTCCCAGGTCTATCTGAGTAAGAAAATATGGTCAGCAATTCAAAATATATAAATCACGGGTGTCAAATTCGATTATGTCCCATGACGTATCATGATGTTTTTTTGCCTTTGTGGAGCCGGGGTGGGTGTGGCCTGTGTGTGATGCATCCAGCCTACAGGCTGCCAGTTTGACACCCCTGATATAAATAAACCAGAGAGAACCAATACACTGTTAAATTATGATCTTCCTTTCACCTCAGAAAGTTAAATATTAAACCCCAGCCTAATTGCACTTAAATTGATTTAAATACAAGTAGTCCTTGACTTATGACTACAACTGGGACCAGAATTTCTACTGCTAAACAAGGCGGTTGTTAAATGAGTTAATGCTTGATTTTATGACCTTTTTGGCATGATTATTAAGTAAATCACTGTAGTTGTTAAATGAATAACAAAGTTGTTAAGGAAATCCAGCTTCTCCTTATTGATTTTGCTTATTGGAAGCCATCTGGGAAGGTTGCAAATGGTGATCACATGACCATGGATGCTGCAACCATCATAAATACATGTCAGTTGCCAAGTGTCTGAATTTTGATAATGTGACCACAGGAATGCTGCAATGGTTGAAAGCCTGAGAACCAGTCATAAGTAACTTTTTCAATGCCACTGTAACTTGAAAAGGTCACTAAACGAATGGCTGTTAAGCCAGGAATGGTCTTGTGATGTTTTACTTTACAACTGCACCATGCATAAATTCAAAATTCAAATTTATTTGATTTATATACCGCCCTTCTCCCTTGCGGGACTCAGGTCAGTGAACAGGCACATTAATAAGTTTGGGACCAGCATAGTTGCTGGTCCCAAACTGCAGTTGTTAAGTGAGGACTACTTGTACTTTGACCCTTAGCAGCTTTCCTGCAGGGGTAATCAGCAACTTGGAATGGATATTTAACTCAATCAAGATTAAAGTAGATGCAGTTAACATGACTATTTTCCTTGTATTTAATCATTCTCCACTTCTGTCACACTTAAAATCACAATTGGGTAGCAATTTTTGCATACACCCGAGGTTCTCAAGAGCTGAATGCACTCTGGGATCTCAGGTGACACACTTCTTAAAAGAAGGGAAAGCCAGGCTGCACAGCAGATTCCCCTCTGTAACAGAGGATCTCTTGATATAGGGTACCTGAAAGAGCTCAGAGTCATCTGTGCTGTACTGACTGGATTCTGTTTCAGAGTGCTCACACCACCACTGGAACTCGCTGAAGCAATTGGCTGAGTCAAAGTCACTGGTATCCAGCGGAGACAAATCAATCTCTGGGAAATCAGAGTAAAGGTGCTCCTCACCAGAGACTTCGTACTATGAAGGAAAGGGGGAAAAAAAAAAGAATAGTGAGTTTTGCAATTTATAGTGCCTGCCTACAAATTCTTGATTTCTTCATGCCAAATAATACACTTGCATTGTTGTACATTATATTGTATTACTGTACACTTGCAGCTGTACATATAAGACCTTAAATGTTTTGGGTGCTCAATTTACCACTCCCACTCCCATAAAAAGGAGTGCAAAAAGAACAAGCCTTCCTGGAACAAAAGAAGCCTTTAAATAACTATAAGCTATTATGGGCGCTTTTTAAGTTCTGAAAATGTAGTATTTCTGCATATAATAATAACAACAACAACAACAACAATAATAATAACAACAAAACAACAACAACAACAACAACAACAACAACAACAACAACAACAATAATAATAATAATAATAATAATAATAATAATAGATAAGAAAGACAAAAAAGTCTGGATAGTGGATGTGGCAGTGCCTGGAGACAGCAGAATAGACGAGAAAGAACTGGAGAAGATAACAAAATACAAAGACCTACAAATAGAAATAGAAAGACTGTGGCAAAAGCAAGCAAGGGTAGTACTAATAGTAATAGGCGCCTTGGGTGCAATCCCCCCAAAACTGGAGCACCACTTGAACATCATTGGTATTGACAAATTCGCCATTAGTCAATTGCAAAAGGCGGCCTTACTAGGAACCGCCTCCATCCTGCGACGATATCTGTAATAACATCAAACATCTGCCTATCCCAGGTCGTTGGTAAGGACTCGATGGATAGACAAAATGCTAAGTTCAGTCTGAACATCTGGCTGATTGTGCGATTAATAATAATAACAATAACAACAACAACAACAACAACAACAATAATAATAATAATAATAATAATAATAATTATTATTATTATTATTATTATTATTATTATTATTATAATGTTGGAAGGGACCTTGGAGGTCATTTAGTCCAACCCCCTGCTCAGGCAGGAGGTATGCTCAGCCTGCTCTTCCATTATTATTATTTTTTGAAAACAGTTTAACAGCATAAAAATGTGATCAATAAAAATGTAAAAATATAAACAGGCAATATCACACTAATCTCGTAAGTGGCAGAGAAGCCACAAATGACAGCCCTAGAAAAACAAAGGTATTTCTAAGCAAGCTTTAAACAGAGATGAGCAATTTGTGGTATGCAGACTTTCAAAGACCTCTTCTGCATTTGCCAACCATGCTGCTACCCTTTTCTCTAACTAGGCTGAGAAAGAGGACATATGAGGACAAATATCTTACCACAACCTTTGGATTTACAAAAGCTTGATCTTGTTATGAAACAGTGCATTTGGTCAATCTATGCTGCATGACATTTTCTCACTTGCTAAAAGCAGTAGAGAAACCTTTTCTTAAAACTGCCGGATGAGAGAGGTTTCATGTGCATATACAGTATATGTTGGGGAAAGTTCAGTATGTATTCACACATGTGCAGCCTCCATCACACATCTTGATATTATACATGTTTTGGGGAGTTAAAAAGGGCAACATGCAGTAGAGCAAGGATAACATATAATAGCACTGCTTTACAGAAACGGAATCATTTAGCTGTCAAGTTGAGCTTTTGAGAAGTTGCCTAGGGTTAGACTTACTTTTTAGGCCACAGGCAGATAGATTGTTTTCTACCTATTATATCCATAGAAGACACATATTGCTAATGCATATGTAATTGAGAAACCCGGTGATTTTGCAACTAAAAATACAATAACATAAAATATAATCCAGGCATATTTTAGATCAAATTCATGAGTAATGGAGGAAAAAGAAAGAATTATCATTTTGCAAAAAATCAAAACTCTTTTTTTCCCAGGTCACTTTGAATGCAAATTTAAATAGGCCAGCAGTGTGCTGAATTAGGGCATTGTTACCCCTCTTTTTTAGAAAAAATCATGGGGTTTCAGATTTTTTATTATAATTATATTTTCCTAGATTATCTCCAGACTATTGGCAGTTAGATACTGTACATGGAAAAATATGACTACTACTATTTGATTATTTACTTTAAATGCATGTGTAGATTCTAAAAAAGAAATCTACAATAAAGCAAAATAAAATGCTTGCTACTAATATTTCCATTTGGGAATAATGCTGCAGACGTGGCCAATTTTCTCAAAATACATTAGTTTTGTATTTCCTACATTTACATGACTATAACATTATGGAGATTCAAAATTTAACAATTTTTTGTTCTTAGAAATACATTCCCACTGTTTCCTAGTCTCAGGAGGCCAAGACTTCCTGAAAATAGTTCTGATGGTTTCTTCCTTTTTCAGCGGGGGGGGGGGGGGGGGGAAACAGAGGGAGGAGTTATTAGTGACAGATAGCATGACATTTTAAAGTCTGTGTCTGCTCACGGAAACAGAACCCCCTCCAATCACCTTTTAGCATAATCTTTCCAATTAAAAATGGCTTATTTCAATGTTACATTAAACAGAGTTACTTTACTGTACATGTCCCTCCCCCCCAAAAAAGGCTTACTCCTTAAGTGAAAAGGAGAAATTGCAGCAGGTGGCAATAAAAGATTCTGATCCTCTTTTTTCCTGAGATATTTTTCAACTGGATGTTATAAAAAAATTGTGATTTAAGAATTGGCTCCATTTTTTTAAAATTTCTTTTCCTTTCCCTCATCTTCTGTCATATCATTTTCAATGGTTAAGTCTGTGGGCAGAAACAGCATTTATTTCATTGGCTGAATGTTAGATGCTTTGGATAGCTTTCAAGCTGAAAAGAAATGTGTGTGGTGGTAGTGGAGGAGGAGGAGGAGGAGGAGGAGGAGGAGATTTAATTAAATTACATAAATAATACATAGGAAATTCCCTTGGCCACAAAGACATGTGTTAGAATAGTCTTCCCCAAACTGATGTTTCCAGATGTGTTGGACTAGAATTCCCAGTATAAACAACTAGGGAAAGTGAAATGGTGGTTGTGAACTACTGCTCCACAAAAAGTAGAGTTCCAGGTCATTTTTGATTTCTTAAGAGAAACCACTCCAGTCTTCAAAAGCACAATGTGGCCCTAAAAGAATAATAAGAATTACCTTGAGGTTAAGATGGATGGTCAATATTTTTACAAACAAACAAACAAACAAACAATCTTACTACAACAGTAAGGAAAAAGGGAAAATCTTAGAGGGTCCTCCACGTAGTGTTTAAAAGTTGATAATCCCATTTTATGCAGATATTTCTGCATAAAAATGACCTAAACATGATATGTTTTCCACACAAGTTGTAAAAGTAGATAAAGAAATGAATCAAAGACATTATATTTGTTCATTTATTGAGGAAAATGATTCAAAGTTACCTATATCCGTATGCAAAAAGTATGTGAACCTGTAGTTCATTTGAAAGATTAAATTGAGTTAGCTGTTTCAATCAAAGACATCACAATCATGTGAATGTGGGAAGTTCAACTTTATTTAAAGAGTTATGAACTTCACTTTCAAAGTATAAACTTCACAACACAGGTATAGGGAACTATGTCATGGCCTGAACAAAGGAAATTCCTGAGGATTCTGAAAAACAGTTGTTGATGCTCACCAGGCTGGAAAAGGTTACAAAACTATTTCCAAAGAGTTTGGTCTTCACTAGTTCACTGCAAGACAAATAGTTCACAAATGGAGGCATTTCAACACCATTGTTACCCTCTCCTGGAGTGGTTGACCAACCAAAATTATACCAAGAGCAAAAGGTGCAATACACCAGGAGGTCTCACTGAACTCCAGGGTAACATCTAAGGAATTAAAGGCCTCTATTGCATTGGCAATTGTCAGGGTTAACCACATGGCTAAGTCAGAAGGCTACTGAAAGAACAGAAAATGTAATTTTTTGAATGAAAAATGTTGCATTGGTGAAAGACAATCACTGCATCCCACCATAAGAACCTTATCCTGTCTGTGAACATGATGGTGGCAGTATCATGATTTGGGCTTGATTTGCTGCCTATGGACCAGGATCGCTTGCCAATGTTGCTGGAACTATGAATTCTGAATGGTACTACCAAATTCAAAGACATGTAGGCTTTTATGAACAGTAGCTCAAGAGCAAGTGGGTCACACAGCAAGGCAACAATCCACAAGACCCAAGTTGTATGACCAAAAAATGGCTAAAGCAGAAAAAAATTAATATTTTGGAAGGGCCAAGTCAAAGTCTTGACCTTAATCCTATAAAAATGTTGTGGAAGATCCTGAAGTGGGCAGCTCAAGCAATGAAGCACATCAATGTTTCTGAGTTAAAGTTGTTCTGTAAGGAAGAATGGGCTAAAATTCCTTCAAGCTGATGTACAGGGGTGATCAACAGTTATTGGAAATGTTTCGATGCAGTCATTGCTGGTCAAGTAAGGCGCCCTACTTACTGAAAGCAAAGATTTACATATTTTTGCTGCACACAAATATGTAACTTTGGATAATTTTCCTCAATAAATAAATGAACAAATATAATGTTTTGGACTCATTTGTTTAATTCGGTTCTCTTTATCTAGTTTTAGGACTTGTGTAGAAAAAAAGATCTGCTTTAGGTCATATTTAGGTAGAAATATTGAAATTTCAAAATGGTTCATAAACTTTTAAATAGCACTGTATAAGCCCAGTCAGAACAGAAGCATGGAAGCATTTGAAGTTCATGATTTTGGTTCAGTAGGCATAACAATTGTCTCCATTCTCTCTGGCTTTTATTTTTTTAGCTTTTCTTTTCCTCCTGAGACCTTTCACCCCAAAACTCCATCCTTCACCTAAATGTAGCTCTGCCACATTCAAGGTATTAAAAGGCAATCCCTTCAAACTTCAATATTTCCTTATCCCTTGTGACAATCTCTTCGTACAGAAACAAGTTTCTCTAGACACCTATTCAATAAAGGCTCTAACAATCCATTGTAATTTTTCCTTCTCCTCAAACCTAGCCAAAACACAAGAATAATAGAGCAAAATCAATGGCTGGCGCACATAAGGCAATCTACACTCTAAGAACTGAGCTAAAAATATCCAGTCAATCACAGAGACCAGCTGAGACCCAGCCCTACTTCTACTACATTCTCAAGGCATACACAACTGCATTAACGTTCAACACAAAGCAAGTAACCAAGGTCAGAGTAATGCGGCACTGCACCATTAGTGCTAAGGCAGCTAAGCTTATGATAAGTCATGGGTTATGTTGGAGATTTCTACCTTTGAGGATTCAGAATGAAGAGAAAGCAGGGAGAGGAGAACTGTTTTAACATTAAGGCCTGCCTAAATAATTGTTCATGCAAACTGGTGCTATATAGCACTGCTAATAGCTGAATATTATTTGATTCTGGGAGAGCATATGATTATTTTTAAAATTATATGAAGCTAGCTGTATAGAGTGGTATTTAAACATAGTTTGTGTAGCTTTACTGCTAATTGTTAAAGTAATGTTCATCCTTACAAGGGGAAACCTGAATCCCCAAACCTTCACTCTAACTCAGCTCGGACTGAAAAATGATGTCCAATTCTTATTTCAACAGTGAAGCTCTTTTGTTCATGTTGAGGTTTACAAAACATAACAAGCAATCACTGTTCCTGATCACAACTTGCTGGCATAGTACTCCTTCCACATTCAGTGACTTCAGCAAGGAAGGTTCAGTGTTTGTTTGTTTTTTATCAGTAAGTAATCTGCATTCTTTGTTTCTGTAATAATCAGTAGTAGCATTTAAATCACTGCCCAATAAATTAACATTCATGAACACACACATACACACACCCACAGATGCAATATTCTAAACCAGAGAGAAAGCAAATGTACTTATTTTGTACTGTCTAATCATAAGATCAAGTGAGCATATGAAAAACCAACTGCTTTGAGTTTTTCCAAGTGTCTCTAGAAAATGATCAATTTTCGTAGTTGCAGAAATGCAAGCGACAGAATACTATTCTTCCCCATCAGCATCTTGGTTCTCTTATCTAGGATAACCTTAGATTACAGTTGGCTTCTTGCAAAAAATGAGACTGTCACTGGTTTCCAATTTAGTTTGGGATGCAAGTGTCCCATGACGCAGTGTCCCATAATAGTAAACCATTAGTCCTCTTCTTCTCTATGAACATCAAAGGTAAGAAAAAGCATTTGGTCAGAAGATTATGAAGGAAGATCTTGGAGGAAGAAGAAAAACTGAAGATAAATAAAAACTCAAAGCAGCATGGGAAAAAAGTTGCACCTGAACTCTGCCCAGTACAGGAGAGGTAATCACCAAAATGCATACCTATCTGATTAAAATAGCCTTGATGTCTCACCGCTAGTTCCTCATCACTGAACTTGAGGGTAATTTCAGAAGCTCTCTAATACACTGAAGATTAGGCAAGCAACATTGCAAGCCGAGTAAGAAAAGCAGCTTAGCTTGTTCTTGTGCTTTAATAGAGCCTCAATATGAAAGAAAAGCAATTGAATCTTTTTTATAACATGGAAGTAAATACCATAATACTGAACAAAGTCTAGTTTAAAAGCAATGTAATTTCTCAATTATCATTAATCGAACTATTGTGGTTTAAAGGGAAATTTATTTGTATTCTTGTTATGATACAACATAAGGCATGCGTGCAACAATCATGCACAGAGACTGTCGGATTTGCTAACGTACAAACTGATGTCAGGGCCTACTCATTGTCACTCTCTTGAATTGTTGGTCCATAGCCTCTAATAGAAATGTCAGGGACATTTTTTTCTATTTTGTTTCTGCTCTTCTTGCTATACAAGTATGCATACAGTAGAACTTATGCAAGACTAAAGACCCACTCAGGTTGATCAAGAAAGGTTAGCAACATATTGGATATACTTTAGAATTGGAGATGTTCAAGCATTCCAAAATGAAATAATGACAAGGACAAGAATATGAATCATATTCTGTATTTCCGGGAACTTCTGTTCTATAACCTCCTTAAAAGAATAGTTAGCATTTACACTTTATCTTCAATCATTCATGCAACATCTTACTTTCTCCCAAGAAGTCCTACTTTCCCTCAAGAAGTCTCAGAAAACAGAATTTTCCTCGCAATGTTGCCAACAGAGAGAAATATAATGCCAAAAATAACTATACTCATTTTCCCTACAAAAAATGAAGGAGCTGCAACCAATTTTTGACTTATAATGAAGGGCAAGATAAGCACTTAATCCCACATTAGAAAATTATTGAATACAGTAAGAATTCAAAAGTGGTCCCACTTTGATTAGGATAGATTACACTATACTTCGTTTAACTTGATACTTAATCCAACCCTTGAGATTTTCCCACTTGTTCAACATCTATTGTAGTACTTAAGACCATTTTTGTTTCATTATTTCTTTTTTCTGCACTGTGGAACATGTATGTTTTCATAATTTACTTTCCTTTCCTTAAGGACAGATCGATCGATCGATCTATCGATCTATCGATCTATCGATCTATCTATCTATCTATCTATCTATCTATCTATCTATCTATCTATCTATCTATCTATCTATCTAACCTTATTTTAGAATACCGTAGAAGACATATGTGCTGGTTTAGAAGATACTATACTGTTATATTATGTTTGCTTTTTCTAACGAACCAACAAAAATCTTTGTGCTTGTGGCAGGATATAAATTTAATACATAGATTTTCATATACACTGCTATTATTTTATATGTATGAAGACTTCTACAAATATGTGAGTTCTTCAGTTGTCTTTGATATGTCACAAGGAAAGAAATGCTAAATTGCAATCACAAGGCACAGCTGACACCAGCACTTAGGATGTCCTTTGATAATCTCTACAGTCATGATGCGTTCTCACTGCCAACAGAATTGGGTATAAATAAACTCCTGCAATCCAATGCCTCTTTGGGCTACTGCATGCTGAGATCAGCTGCAAGATTCAGCTGGTGTCCTGGCAATGCCATGTTGTTTAAGTCCAGTACAGCAGTCACCTGGGAAATGAAAAAAACAAAACAACCCAGGATTCTTTGCTACTGACAATAATAATGCATCCATCCAATTGTTTAGTAGCATAATTCATGATTACAATAGAATTAGCTCTTTAAACATGGCAATCTAAGTTAACAAGTTCAAACTTAATCACCATCTTAGCCCTGTCCTACAAGACAGTAGCCATGTTTTACTGCATGCATTTCCTGTCTGTCCTCATTCTGTATATCCTTTGTGTTTTCTCTCCACTGCTTTGAACATCATTTTTTAAAAAGGAAATTAGGTTGCTGTCACTGATATGACCCAGGTCATGTAAAGGATAAATAGTGAATCATGATCCATCAGTGTTAGACTAAAGGCCTCAGGCTCAAGAATTTTGTCCAAGCAAGTGCTGAGCCTCATTCACCTGTAATAACAACCAAGAACTAGACTAAATTGTGCTTGACTGCTTCTGTCAGCAAAGTATATTTTGTTTCTGAGTACAGTTTTATTCCTTCAGTGCTTTAAAAATATGAAGAAATACACATCTTTGGCCACATGCCTTGGAAGAATAAAACACTTAACAAAATGCAGGACAAGTGATATTTCTGATTTTTCTTTCTATCTAGAGCCGTAGGCAGGTAGATGGTACGGACTCCACTCTGAAAGGGACTGAATTTGAAATGTATCTTGAGTGGTCCACTGTTCATCATTTCCTTTTGCTGCTTGTGAAAGAAGTGAACTTTGTTCTAATTTTACCCAGGAGATTGCAAGAAAAGAAGCCACTGGGCCTTGGAAGGCGGCCAGAATAATGGTTGGGAATTCTGAACCATCTTTCATTCCAGACATTTCATTCATGTGCACTGGAGCAAACAAACAAAAAAAAAACCAGGAGTTCAGTAAAATCAGATCATTTCCCCCCTTCTTTTAATCTACTAAGGAAACCTAAATGGCATTTGCTGGATTGGATCCTCATGCCACTCTTATTTGGAAAGAGGACAGAAAATGAAAAACATCCAGGAGCTGACATCATGAGATCAGCATGGTTTATAAATATTTTATAAATATTTTCTATTCAGATTAAATATTTTAATAAATGTTAATTCTCTCAAAATCATTTCAAAGGATCTCAGATAACTCAGATTAAAAAGATCTTACACAGTTAGACTGGAGAGCTATGTTAGTAATAGTAACTTATTCTTGCATAAATAAATCAACAATCAAATAGCATACAGTACACAGCTTCCTCTGCAAAAGAAGAGGGAATGAAAGACTGCTTTTCTGCTGCAATGCCATGAAGATAGATTCAAATATAATAGAAATGTTATGTACTAATATGGTGTTGCCGAATCCTTTTCAGGAACAGCCCAACGTTGGATTTGCTTTTGTCAAATGGCAAATCTAGCCACGATAAAATATTCTAAGCCTCAAACTGTGATTTATTAATAAAGCCACAAAGGACATCTACATTTCTGTCTGTTTGCACAGCAGTTGGGCAATTCATCTTCAATGAAGTCATCACCATATTATCCTAAAGCCTTCCTTTAAACATGCATTTCCTGCAACTGATAAACAGTCATGAAAATTGTTGACTGAATTAAAGAAAAAATAATCAAGAAACTGATCTGTGAGCAGCAAAGCCTTTTCCACAGTAGACAGGCAGACAACGTCTAGCTAGATGTAGCACTGAAATTACAATTCTTTTTTTGAGATTTCTGACACGAGGAACAAGATCTGAATAGAAAAGGCAGAATGTACCGGCTTGCTCTTGGGAAGTTTTCTTTCTGAATTTTCTGGTAATATCTGACTTTAACATAGGCTAGTGGATGATACCTTAATAGATGCAAGACAGCCCCTATGAACTTCAGGATCAGATCAGAAAAATAGAGGAGAGGGGTGATCTCTAAAACACACTCTTTCTACTTTCGAACATGACTAGGAACGAGATTTAAACATTATGAAATTGAGAGTCTAAGTGAAACTTTAGGTTACGTGAGACGATTGTGTGTCAGCAGGAGTCACTGTCTGTCTGTCGATCTATTAATGTCTTCACTTTAAAATCGTACATAAAGGTAGAGAGTAGTGGAAGAGAGCATAGAATGAATGCTGGGTTAGCTCACACTGAAGTATATGCATGAAACACACCGGCACCAGCAACAGAACAGTCTTCTTTCTAACTCTCCTTGGATAGGGCTACATTTCTTAGGAATAGCTGATTGTTATGCATCTCAGATCATGCTGCACCACTTGGACTACTGACCTAATTAAGAGCTATTAGGTTCTATCTACAAATTTCCATTAATATTGTCAAACTATGTAACACAAGACTGCAGGTAGAGTTCCAAGTACCCAAATGCATATTTAATTTTTCATTAAAAATAAAAACTTCAGAAATAGAAAAACAATAGAAAAAGTCAGTAAGAACTGTTACTCCGGTTAAGAGCCGTGGTGGCGCAGTGGTTAGAATGCAGTATTGCAAGCTAATTCTGTTGACTGCTCACTGCCAGCAGCTCGGCAGTTTGATTCTCAGCAGCTCAAGGCTGATTCAGCCTTCCATTCTTCCGAGGTTGGTAAAATGAGGATACTGTTGGGGGCAATATGCTGACTGTCAACGCTGCTAATATTGAATATTCTTGCTTTGACAATATATGCAGAACTGTCTGGTATTTTTAGAGTTAAATCAGGTGACAGGGAAAGGGGAGGAGAAAATAAGGAAAGCCCGGGAAAAAGAAACGGAAAGTGAATCTTTGCCCTCCAAGTTAATTGGAAGATGTGAATCATGACCCCAAAATAGGGGAGGGGAAATGCCTGGAATGTTAAGTGCAAAGGAAGGGAAATTCAGATCTTAGCATCCACCATGCTATGCTGACACTCTGTAATATTAATAAAAGCTTTTTAGGTTAAAAAAATGCCTGAAAGTTCTTTGAAGTGTTTCGTTAATCAGACACATGACACTGACTCTGTAAACCACTCAGAGAGAGCTGTATAGCACTCTGAAGCAGTATATAAGTTTAATTGCTATTGCTATTCTAGTCATTGGCATGGCCTCTTTCCTTTCTTGAAGGAATATGTGTGTGTGTGTGTGTGTGTGTGTGTGTGTTTATACACACACACATGCTCCATAGTAATTTGGATACATGAATATTTAGAACATATTAAATTAGAAAATGAAAATGTCTAGTCAAGAACTATTTCCACTTGGCTTTTAAAACTCAGGATAATTATAGCATTCAAGCCTCTGAAGGGTCATTCATGGCTTTTAACACAAAGATGTTACCAACTAAAGCTATTGCAGACTGAACATGGGATTTTCTGCTGTTTGTTTGCTTCATTGCTCAATGATGGCTTCTTCTTGCTTTCTTATAGACCTCATTCACCCAGACAGCCTTACTTGCATAAGAACCAGAGGGACTTTTGGAGAGGCTAAATGAAGCCATAATGGAATAATTGAAGCATTGCTGTCCTGCTATCTTTCTCAGCCATATCTGACCCACAGGCTCCAAAATTCGAGAAGCACCGTGAACCCTACTCTCTTGCTGGGGTTGCACTTAATCTGCAAGAAGTGTTTGACCAAATGACAGTTATATATCTGATCTAGGGATACATACATTTGTATAAACAGAAACGTATGTCTGATTACTTATACACGTACACATTAAACGTCGGGAAATATTACATGTCATAAACCTTATGTCATACAAAATATGATCTTGATAATAATCCGTCAGTTAGATTAAGAACTTAAAATTTTGGTGGTACACACTAAACTGTGCATAATGAAGTAGAAAAAAACATAATTCCTCATACTTTTCCCAATTTCTGTTTTTGTTTCTGTGATTACTCTCTAAGCAGCAAAGCCTCCATAAAACACCCTTTCTCCAACCTTGAATCCATCCTTCACCATCAAGAGAACAGATTTTAAAACTTAATTTTCTAGATGAAGGTGCGTCTTGGCGAGGAAGGCCTTTCCTTACTGCCATCAGCAGAGATGACCTTGAAAATATCCACCCTTCTTCTACAAAGAGACCACTGATTTCAATAGAAACTTTTTAAAATATCTTTCTTAGTGAGCAGATGGGGAATTCTTGCAGGCTCTCTATGGCTCATGGGTAGAGCTTTTTTAACTTTGAGATAAAGTTGGGTTGAATAAGTTGTGGGTCCTGAGCCCTATTTTTGCTCAAAGTCTTTTAATCTGAAAATGCTCGGTTTAAAAAAGTAAAGTGCACAAAAACTGTAGAACATCCCTGAGAGTAATCTAAACACAAAAATGGGAAGGAATCTCCCAAATATCCCATGATTAATGGCAAACTCAAGATTCATCCCATGTGATATTGATTTGCAAAATTACTGTTGCCCTTCCCCAGGAAGGGGGGGGGGGAAATTGTGCTACACCGGGGGTGTCAAACTGCTGGCCCGCCAGCCGGTTTTATCATACCGGAGCCGCGCCCACCCCATTGCTGGCAATGGCGAAAAAGCTCTGATACGTTGCGCGACGTCACATGACGTCGCGAGTTTGATATGTCTGTGCTACACCAATCATAAAAAGGTTGTCCGCCATCATAAAGGATGATTCACATCAGTGCAAACTGAGTTTGCTTTCCAAATTCTGAAAATGACCTATATGAATATTGAATGCAGAAGAAATGGAGCTTATCGCAAAACCGAAGCAGACTGTACAGCATGAATAAAGCTAAATTTGCACTTTTCTGAAACTGGTCCCTGGTTATGGTAGCATCTTAAAAATATTTTTGGCAGTGCAGCAGAAAATAGAGAACAAATGAGAGGTTGGACTGTGAAGCAGTAAGCTTATTCTTAACAGCTGCTGCAGCAGCTAAAAAAAAAAAAAAATGCTGCCGGAAGGACAGACCATAGCAGCTTTTCAGTAACCTAATCCCATTTTAAACCTTGAAGACTAGATTTATGTTGTCATTTGCATAAATGCTACTAAGATGCTTTGCAAAGGGCTCGCGATTCAAACATTTCTTTGCTATTCTCAGTCGTGATGGTAAGTTAGGATTGTTCTACTGGAATGGCGAGAGAGCATTCAATTTCACCAGGGACATGAAACAGAAAACACAACCAATTAGGCCACTCATTAAAAACATGGCTCCTGCAAATGATTCATCCTAATTGATTCAGAGTCTCCCACTCATGAGTAAGTCCCCCCATCAATGGCATTAGGGGATAAAAATAACTTCAGCATCAGCCTTGTCATGAAAGCTCCAAATTAGCAAGTCGCATTTGGGAACTGTAGCTGGATCACAAAGCAGAGCAAGGTGAAGTGAGTTACAAAGAAGCTTCAGAGAGGAAAGTGATGCCATTTCATCTGTATGTATATTAGGTGAGGGGAGGCCCTTCAAATCTCACAGGAAAGATGGGCAGAGAAATGAAAGCAGGCTTGTATCTTTTAAAGTCAAAGAAAATTGATGCCGCCCTCCCTCACAGCAAAAAAACAATCCCCATGCAAGGAGATTTTATGAGAACCATCTGGATTAATCAGAGAAATCTGTAATTACATACTATATAAGCAACCCAGATTATGGGTGTGCTGAGAGAATTTTTTTTATTATTGTTATCATGAATTACTGACCTTTCTGATGGGACAATCTCTTCATAGAGGGCATCAATCCAATTATGGATATTTCAACCACTTGAGGGACACAGTGTTTACATTCAGCAGAGGTAACCAATGGGATCACAGAGTTCCCATACCTATAACTGAACAGAAATGTCTTGCTGGAGCCAAAGTCTTCTTAAAAAAAAAGAAAAGAAGAAGACAGGAGGATCCCTGTTAACATTTTTGGAGAAGTACTTGAAAGGCAGCAGTGTTCCTGTTTACAGTTTCAGCCAGCCATGTTCTTATATAAGAAACTCCAGTATAGTCTCCTCTTTTCCCTTAGCCTTCTCCTTCAGCAAACTCTCAGATTCTGTGGTCACCAAGCACCCACTGCTCTCAATGGCTACATTTCCTCAGGGGCTTCTTCTAAGCATGATCAACCAAACTGACTGATTTTGCTTTTGGTTTCTCTAATTTGACTGGTCTCACTACTGGCAGTAAAGCTATATTGGTACTAGTTTTGGTGTCTGCAAAAATGTTATGTATATTTTTTTAAACAACATCTAATAATCCTCCTTTAAGTGCAACACTGCTGAAATATGACTACAAAATGAGATTTAACCTGGAACAAAACAAAAATACATTTGCAACTAAATATTTCTAGGAAACTTATAAAGAAGATGTAAAGATGATACACATCCCTTGCTATTTGATTCCTACATTTGATACCAAAGCACATTTCCTTTGAACAAGATCTAGTCTCTGCTAATAACTATTAACAATAGTTATGCCATATGTGTTTGCCTACTCCTTTTAAAGTTTTATCTTAATTACTTGCCATTACTACATCTCACCCAATCATTACTATAGTACCTAAAGCCTATTTCCTCTATACTAAACTAACTGCTACCTACGCTGGATATTTATATAATACTATGTGTGAGTGAGAGAGAGAGAGAAAAAAAAAAACCTCAAACCATTTTCTCCACAAGCATGTTATTGTACTGACAGCTGCAACTGTGTCTTGAAATAATGGTTTTCTGATGAGTGATTCCCTCACTACCAGCATTCAATAGCAGTTCCACATAGCTAGTTCTGAATGTGCTGAACAATATGGAACAAAATCTTTTTGATATCCAAAAAATCACTCCTCTCTCCTGGTGAAAACATTATTCTACTCAGCACAGAGTAGCCTTCCAGATATTGCTGAACTACTGTGCTCTAATCTCTAATGATCTCTAATTGTCTATGCAGGCTAGGGTTTCTGTGATAGTTTAGCAATACCCAAAGTGATATGGATTTCCCCAACTGGGCCGTCCAACATTTCTTAATATCTCCTTACAATATCATGGCAAAGTGAACTGAACAAATTTGACTTCCTCTTTTTTTTTTTTTTTTTTGCTACTATAAAGAAATCCAAGCAGAATTCTTGCCCTTTTTTGAAAAAGAGTATCTGGAAATTCTGTCACTGAGCTATCCAAATGAAGACTGCTCTTTCTTTATTAAGTTTTTTCCTCTCTGAGAGAAAAACATCTCTGATTAAAGTTGTTTGATATCATAAAATAAATATGTGATTCTTGAAACATATGTATATCTTTACTGCTTCTTTGCCTCCTTCAGTCTTAGTAGTAGCCTCCAGTGATTATCTAGTAATCTAGGCCAAGCTTATTTTGGGAATCTGCAGGCCCAATTCAGGAGTTTTACTGGGAAACCTGTTACGTTCCGGGAAAAGTTAATTTCTTTGTGCGTTGTGCATGCTGTCTACAAGACAATTATTCTTAATTGAGCGAGTAAAAATTAGAGGGACAGAAATGGGGGTTGCAGTATTTTGATGCTGTCGAACAGTAGTTAAATAAAAGACGTTCTGAAGAATACTTTGGAAAAGCAAGAGAGAAAGAGAGAGGGAGAGAGCAAAGCAT
Source organism: Protobothrops mucrosquamatus (assembly GCF_001527695.2). NCBI lineage: Eukaryota > Metazoa > Chordata > Lepidosauria > Squamata > Viperidae > Protobothrops > Protobothrops mucrosquamatus. The sequence goes on from NW_015386830.1 coordinate 774,856, forward strand.
GTGGCAGTCAGCATGAAGGTCAATGCTGCCAGGAAATATGCCAACCCCTGTGATGGCATTTGACAAAATGTCATTTTAAATGGATAAGTGTTGTGCTGATTCGTGTTTTTGTCAGGCTACTCCTCTTGACAGTGTGGTATTTATAGCCAAGGCCTCAGAAGAGGTGACTAGTACTCCCCAGGAGTTGTGACTGGAGAGGCAGCTCAGCTTGCAATGGCAAACATAAATATTTGACATGGTGGAGGGAGGTGAGAAGAGTGATATCCTACTGGGCTATGGAAAGGAAAGAAAGGTTCCCTGGGTGCCAAGAAAGCTCCTGTATGGGTTCCCATTGCTTATTCATCCGTAGACAGGTAAAACATCCATAGTTTGTACCAAGTTTCCAAAAGGGATTAGAATTTAAAAACAAACCGTTTTTGAGAGCCATCAAGGTCTCCTTAAGGCCTTCACTCAGCTTAGTTACTGGTCTCAGGAAACCAGCCTACACTTAGAAAGAACATCAGAAACAAATGTGTATAGTTTCCTTTCTGTTAACAAATAAGGATGTGATGGTTTGTGATGATACTACTAGAAGCAATACAGGTAGTCCTCAACTTACAACCACCATTGAGCCCAAAATTTCTGGTGTTAAGTGAGATATTTGTTAAGTGAATTTTGCCCCATTTTACGATCTTCCTTGCCTCATTTGTTAAGTGAATCACTGCAGTTCATAAGTTAGCAACCCAGCTATTAAATGAATCTGGCTTCTCCATTGACTTTGCTTGCCAGAAGGTTGCAGAAGGGGATCACATGACTACAGTCATAAATATGAGTCAGTTGCCAAGCATCTGAATTTTGGTCACATAATTATGGGGATGCTGCAAAGGTTATAACTTTGAACTGTCATAGCTCACTTTTTTCCAGTGCCATTGTAACTTTGAATGGTCACTAAATGAACTGTTATAAATTGAGGATTACCTGTATACGTGCAGCATATTTGACTACAAATACTTTACAATTTTACATAAATTTGGCTTCACAGTAGTAACAGATCCTTACAACGTGATTGAAATGTGACTCATGCTACAGCTTACAGAAATTTGTTTGATGCTATAACTTATTAAGTCCTACTGACTGATACAAACCAGTGATAAATACCATTGCTACTCCTGCTTCTCCTACACCTATTACAACTGACAGGTAGAAATTATATAACAAAACATTTTTGTTGTGATTCATACAATAACTAAACCATCAGAATATTTGGTCTTTCTAGTAACATAAATCATAATATCAGGATTTTGTTCTTTAGAAAACATTAATTAACAAAGTTTAAATAAGTTAGCAACAATTACGGGCAAGAAGTTGTAATTAATCTTGAACTAATGATGAGAAACGAAGACACAATGGGCCTATCCCTACCATCTCTATGTACAAGTACAATTGCTGTAAAAACACATCAAAATATCAGTGCAAGAAAACATTTCCATTAACTTGGAAATAAGTTAATATTTTCCTTGGTATAAAGAACAAAATAATGATGTTACAATTAATTATCAAACTTGAAAGAACTTGCTGGATAACTAATACCTGCAGCACTGATGGGGAGGAAAGGGAATGGAAATATACCCCAAGAAATAAGGAATGGAACTGAAACATAGCTGAAAAGTAAACAAAGTTAAATCAAAGCATTTTAAACAAACATGGGAATCATCTGGAAAAAAAATAATGTGTTACCAATGATTAATTAGCTTCAGTGTTTGTTTCTGAGGCTTCTTTCACACCCATACATATATGTGCAGTTTAATCTGATACTGTTGATATAAGCCTGGCGGAGAGAGGAAATTTCCCATAATAAATTTCAAAATCCTTCTGATTCTTTTGTGTTAAATAAAGATAAGTATGAATAAAGATGTAGCCAAATGTGGCAGTGTTGTGCATCATAAATGAATAGACATTCCTAGCAGATCAAAAATAATTACAAATCAGAAGTGCAGCCAGAACTGGTATTGGTAATGGTATCCATACAATACCATTAATACATATATCATATTGTTATGGTTTTTATGCAAGAAAAAAGTTTTCTTAAGACAACAGAAAAAAAAACATGAGGCAAAATAAAATCAAGGCCACACCACCTCAAGGCTCAGCTTTTCTAATGGGGAAATCCAACTCTGGGACATCACTGAACAGCCACATATTACAACAAGGGATGCAAAAGACATCCATCACAGATTTTCTTTGAAATTCTTTGATTCATCAAGAGAATTTTTTGTCACAACATGGAAGACAGCAACGAATGAAATCTGCTACTCCCCATTACAAAAGTTGTGTATAAATCAGTATATATTTGAAAAAGTTGAATTTTAAAAAAGGGTCATGTATGTATTATTTAAACAGAGTCTATAAAAAGACAGGTGAAAGATCTCTGGTCTTGGTTACCAGGAAGGCTGGAATGAGGGATGCTGAGTCTTGGGGTAGGTTTGGCGGCAGACAGAGAATGGGCCTTCTCTGGGAACATGGTCCTGATGCTTGTATTGGTTCTGAATCCCATCTCTCTGCACTCAACCTATGTACCCAGTTAGCAGACTGTCAGAGACCGTGGCTTCCAGCTGCGGCCACAAAATGCCAGTTAAGTTCATAATCAGGCCTCCCTCATTCATGTTTTAAATCATGGATGAGATGCCTGACTTGGAATCCACTATTGAAACCTGGTTGGGCCTGAAGGGGAGATCCCCTCTCAGAAATGGGCTGGGCTTTGGATATGGCATCAGCCAAGATCTCAGGGCAGCTCTGATGAGGTGGCAATTTCCATCTGAGAATCTCTTAAGGCTTTCAGCACTTATGCTGCCAGATTGTGAGACCCTGTTCATTAAATTCGGCTCTTGGGGTTAGTTGGGATTGTTGCTAGGAGCCTCTCTGTTGAGTAACAACCTCCCTTTCTGAACTGCTTGCCTCCATTTCTGGGGTAGTGGTGAAGTTCCCCAGTTTTATTGTCTTGGAGGACTTTAATCTACTTTCCATGGATTGGAGGCAGCTCAGGAGTTTAAGGTCATCCCAGGCCTAACATCAATGCCTGATTTGATTGTCCTGTTGGAACAGCGGCAATGTAAACGCAAATTGGAGAGTTTTTAGTCTCCCCTTTAACCTAACAGACCATGCCCTGATTACCATGGGATTTCTTAGTGCCACTCCCTACTGTAGGGAGAGAAGACCTGTTAGATTGGCCCACCTTCAAGAATGGATGGAACTTGATAGATTTCAGAGGGAGCTGGTGTGTGTGTGTGTTCTTTCTAGACTGCTGCCCCGGTGGCTGCTTGGAATGAAAGGACTGCTGAGGCCTTGAATCGAACTGCGCCTATGCAACTTCTCCTCTCTCCTGTATTCATGGAGGAACTGAAGGAAATGAAATCAGAGGAGAGTTATCTAGAACATTGCTAGGACTTGACTGAACACATGTTATGCCACTACCAAGATCTACTTTGTGGTGTTAAGGGTGGTGAAGCAACAATACTTCTCCGATAATATTGCATCCACATATAAACATCCTGCAGCCTTGTTTCAGGTGACATGTACCCTCTTGGGTAGAGATGGCTCAGATATCCCACTACTGGGCCAGGTGAAAAAAAATGTTTATAGTATCTGTTGGACAAAGTTGATTTATTCTTAGCTGGATGCTGTTTTTTTCTGAAGAATTTTGCCCTATTATATCAGAATGGTATGAAATTTTTGATCTGAGGAAATGGACATAGTTCTTATGATTCACCTGCTCTTTTGATCCATGTCCCTCTTAGCTAACTAGAACTGCCAGGAAAATAGTAGTAGTAAATAATAATAATAATAATAATAATAATAATAATAATAATAATAATAATAATAATAATAATAATAATAATAATAATAATAANAGGTTGGAAGGGACCTTGGAGGTCATCTAGTACAACCCCCTGCTCAGGCAGAAAACCCTATACCATTTCAGACAAATGGCTGTCCAGTCTCTTCTTAAAAACCTCCACTCCTTAGGGAAGCTCTCATGTGCCCCCTGCTCAAGAAGCCACTTTTGGATCCTGTCATACTGGACAATTTTCATATAATATCTAACCTCCCCTTTGGGGGAAAGATAATTGAGAAGGTGGTCACACAGCAGCTTCAGACAATTCTGGATGAAGCGGATTATCTGGAATCCTTTTAATTGGGATAACATATTTTTATCAAATCAGATTTGATAAAAAAAGAATGCTCTGAACTGAAATTTGTGAAATCATTAAAGATGAAGCAAATATAAATATTTCACATATACAAAAGTTAAAGAAAGCAAATATGGCTAGATGCTAGTTACAACACAAAGTAGCACTTACAGTCCTAGAAAAATTATGTCCAATAGAGTCAAAAGAGACTGAAAAACAATATGAAAGTCATGTTTTATAGGAGAAAATTCCTGTTTATTAGGACTTGCATAGAAAAAGAATATACTGCACATTGAATATATATATAAATGCACATTAAAAACTATGCTTAGAAAATCACACAAGCTGCCTAGAATAATATATGTTAAAAAAACATATACTTGATATCTAATCAATTTTAATGATTGATTGGAAATTAAAAAAAATAACATTGTATATATTACATAACACAAAATGATTTGAGCCTATGAAGCATAAGTGTTATTGGTTGATTGCGCAATACTGTATGGAAAGGAGTGACAGAACCTCAACTGGAATTAAAAGAGAGATCAGCCTAGAATCTCTAAGTTGTCACAAGTGGATTAAGTCCAACTTCCCCCCTGAATTTCACTGGCCCTTATCTAACTCCTAGCAGGTGCTAACCATTAATTGAGAATATTCCTGTGCATAGGCATGAGTAGCAATAAATCAGCTTAATTAGACCATGCGGACCTGATCTTTAGTGCCTGATAATATTGACTTGTGGAGACTCCTGGACTGGTCTGGCAAGATTTCATAACTGGTTTACCATTGCCACCTTCCTAGAGCTGAAAGAAAGTGACTGGCCCAAGGTCATCCAGCTGGCTTTGTGTCTAAGGTAGAACTAGAACTCATAGTCTCCCAGTTTCTAGTTTGATGCCTTATCCACTAAATTAGCTTTCTCTAATTGTTTTCTCATTGTGTATTCCTTTCAAGAACTCTAGTTTCAAGAAAATAAAAGTTGGGCTCAGAATAAAAGCAGTAAAAGACTTATATATGAACAGGAATTACTTTTATACACAGTTAATGTAATTTTACTAACATGTCTGATATTCTTGCTACAGCTGTATTCCCATATCATAAGCTTAGTTAATTCAAATCTTAGTTAATTGTACCATCAGCAAGGGGTTTTTCAGGAAGAAGTCCAAGGTCTACTCAATAGGAAAGAGCCTCCAAAATGTAGTGGTTTTACCATATTTTATATGTAAATAAAATAATACACACACCTTTCTTAAAAACTCATCCACCAGTTTAGAACAAGGTCTAGAACTATCTGTTGACATTCATTCTTATCATGACAGTTGGTGTTCTTAATCTAAACTAATTATGTTTTGCATTAAGAAAATCACTGGTTTAACAATGCAAAAATGATACTGTCTTGCGACGTTTATGACATATAAGAACGAAACTGTTATACGTCTTGACAGACCATAAAAATATCAATTTGGTCCGTTGTCCCTTTTCCCTCCTCTTATTCCTATCGGGTTTGGCCTTCATTTAGTGTAGAAGGTTCAATTAACCTTCTACACTTGGTACTGGGGTTTTATCTCCGTCCCTTTTTACGAACCTATGTATGCATAACGGAAGAGAAGCCAGACTTAAGCATTTCCACCATGCTGTACTGACGTCTCTGTAACCTTAATAAATGCTTTTAGGAGTAAATATGCCTGAAAGTCCTTTTAAGTGTTTCGTTAATCAGACACATGACAGATAGATTAAAATATAGAACCTAAAATATTTCCATCTCCAAAAAGTATCAGTACTCTACACTGGGTTTTATTTAAATCAAGCAGAGTCTTTGTCTTGCACATTTAAAAACTAGGAAAGTCAGAATATAATTGCTATAACATTATTAATATGTTTTTATATATATACAAATACACATACACCAAAATACACCATTTAACTTTTCACTTCTACCGCAAATTTAACAAAATCAAATATTTACATCCAGTAGAGAAAGTGTGTTATATTAGGATACTACATACTTATGAAGTACCTATATACTGTACGTACAGTATCTTGCAAATGAGCTGTTCTTCTCTTGTCAGGCAGCATCTGACAATCCTAAACTTATTGCCTTGTTAGAAAAGTAACAACAAATACAGTACAAAGAACTGCTTTAAGATTATCCAGCTGAAATCCCAGAGGTGTCTTTAAACCCTAGCAATATTTTCTAACTTGATGTTATCTTCCATCACACAGCAATGAGGTACACAATAAATGAACAGCAATAATATAAAGTGTGGCAGAACAATCTGAGTGGGAAGAAGACTTCAGATATAACAAAGTAAAACCAGACCCACTTTTATGACTATTCAGGAAAATCATCAGGTAATATTTGATTAAAAAACAGATTTTCAAACATTTATTTGAGTATATAATCCTTTCACCTCTGAAATGAACACTATATAGGTTTGGGGCAAAATTAAAGATACAATGGTTTGGTAAAACAAATGTAATCCACAACTTCCCAGCGAACTTATAAGAGAATGGCCATGCCACCTAAAGAAATAACCAGAAGTTTAGCTACCTTTTCAGCTCTTAAGATATATTCATATAAATCTATTAAAGGATCATCTTTATTATCCAGCTTTCTTTTATTGTTCTGCTAAAGTCTGAAGAATAATCCTTACCTTGCATGATAAGCTTTATATTTGGGCTGGTGATTCCAATGCATGCCCATAACAAATTGATCAGTAGCTTTACTTGCAAAGGCCCCAGTAAAATAAAAAGCAGTTAAACAACTGTCAAACATTCCAATGTGGCACATACAGCAGTTAGCAGGTGACAGATTTAATGACCTAGAAAACCTCCAGATCTTGATGCACAATTTCACTTTAAACTTCATTACTGGTCCAATACTGTGCTATAGGATTACTGCTTGCTTTTTCTACATGACAAACTTTCTAAGAAAAAGGCTACCTAAAGCAAAATATTTAACTTGATGTATCCATGCAATTTTAAATTTTAAAAAGGAAAGGAAAACAAATAACATACCGATCAGAATTTCATTCAGGTCTTTAGGTGTTTTGCAAATATATTATGGAGGCAAAGGTTTGGTATCAAAAGTCAAGTATGTTTACCATCTCAGCTTCCTTTGTTTGCTTGTTTTAGGGCAGTGGTGGCGAACCTACGGGTACCATAGGCGGCACTCAGAGCCCTCTCTGTGGGCACGCGCGCCGTTGCCCCAGTCCTAGGCCTTCAGCTGGGTTTTATAAAACCTTTTCACTTTAGGCCTCCGCCGCCATGTACAAAAAAAAAAAGGTTCAATCAGTCAATTTCAACTTCTTGCGGGAAAAAAAAAGATCTTGCAAAGTTGGAATTGATTGATTGAACTTTTTAGTCCCACCCAGTCTGCTGTTACCACTGCAGCCACGCCCACCCAATGGGCCACACCCACCCAATGGGCCACGCCCACCCAATGGGCTACACCCACCCAGCACTCGACGATGCATAAGTGGGTTTTGGGTTGCAGCTTGGGCACTCGGTCTCTAAAAGGTTCGCCATCACTGTTTTAGGGAATGCCTAAGAATACTTCAGGGGTAAGAGGTAGGTGACATATTACAGCTGCAAAGAGAAGATGCCCCAGAAGCTTTTATTCCCATTATCTCCCTTTATGTGTGGAATACTGAAAGCCCAAATCATGAAACTAAAAAGTAGTCATTCTGCCATCATATTTCAGGAGTGTTAAGAAGCACAAGTGGCACATCGGGTTTCCATTTTGAGTTCCTATCCTTGCCTTAGCCAGAAAGCTCAAGTCTCCTATATGTTTATATAGTATTCTAGGGTCCTTATTCTTGGGGTAAAGAAAAGTTTCAGAAATATGTAGAAACCTGTCACAAGCAAACATTGTTGGACTGATTTCCAAATCGGATGAACAAGCTGGTATCAGTCTGTATGACAGACGTTAGATATTTAATAGTTAATAGTACTAGCCAAAGAGACTAAAATTGGAGAAATCTCATTACAAGCACAGTTACACAGTCTCTTCTTTGTACTACAGATAGTCCTTGACTTACAACCATTTATTAATGATTGTTCGAAATTACATCAGCTGAAGAAGGTGACTTACAACTGACCCTTGCACTTACACTGTCACAGCATCCCCATGGTCAAGTGATCAAAATTTGGGTACTTAGCAACTGGCATATATTTACAATACTTCCAGTGTTCTTGGGTCATGCGATTCCCATTTGCGATCTTCCCAGCACAGCTTCTGATAAGCAAAGTCAACGAGGGAAATTGGATTTAGTACACAACGGCAAGATTCACTTCACAACTGCAGTGATTCGCTTAACATCTCTGGCCAAAAAAGATTGTAAAATCAGGCGTGACTCACTTAACCACCTTGTTTGGCAACAGACATTCTGGTCCCAATTGTGTTTGTAAGTGGACAATTACCTATACTTAATATGCATATGGAGTAAAAGGTTATGGGAAAATGCTGTGATAAATTCCCAGCAAGGGCCTTTTAGGTGGCACTCATGAGATCCTGCATTAAAGGAGAGGACTGAATCAGTTTGGATAAGGAGATTTGTGGAATTTATTTTCTAATGATAGAATACAAAACCTAAGGTGAAATGGGCAGCATAGGGGGGGGCTTCAAAGTCCCATCAGTGATTATGCATAATAGCTCCTGGTTTTCCTAGGCTTAACCTACTAGCATTTTTAACTAAGAATGAAATATGCAGAAGTGATGCCTATCTTGTAATAATCCAAATCTATCAGCATATTAGTGCATATCAGATCTGCCACAAAAACATTAAAATAAGGATTTTTAAAAAACAAACAAACAAAACCACCCAACACCTGAAAATTAGTTAACTGTACAAAGATAGAGTCAGCAACACTTACATCCCACAAGGATATTTATTTTCTGGTTTCTCAAATTCTTCTCTGTTTCCTGCACCTGGATGAATGATGGATAACTCTGTTCCCATTCATAGATCTAACCAGCATGCCTGGAAAGCTACAAAGGATGCCAACTAGAAGCCTAGCAGCAGGCTGGAACGGATGGAAACTAATCAAGGAGAGAAGCAACCTAGAACTAAGGAGAAACTTCCTGACAGTTAGAACAATTAACCAATGCAACAAACTGCCTCCAGAAGCGGTGAATGCTCCAACACTGGAAGTTTTTAAGAAGAGACTGGACAGCCATCTGTCCAAAATGGTGTAGGGTTTCCTGCCTGAGCAGGGGGTTGGACTCGATGACCTCCAAGGTCCCTTCCAACTTTATTATTATTATTTTTAAAAATCTTCTGCAATCTGAGACATTCTATTTCCTCATGCAAGTCATTAATGAAAATGTTGACGAATGCAAGGCCCAGGAATTAATTTAGTAGTATCCCAATTGATACTTTTTTCCCAGTTTGATGAGAAACTGTTGATGGGTGTTGTTTGATTTTCAAGGTAATTTAATCCACATTTAACTAGTTTACTAATCAGAATATCATAGACTACTTTGCCAAATCTTTGCTGAAATCAAATATAGTATGTATATCATTATCTCAGTGTTAACTCAGGTGTGCTAATTCTCAGAAATGCTTTTCAGAGATGATGCTAGTTCTCAGTAAAATCATGTGAAATGTTTGGAGTTGTAAAAATGCCTTGAACATATAGGGTGAAAAGTCAAGAACTGAAGCTAACAACAAGGTCAGTCTCTCAAGCATGCACTGAGCTCCAGGGCTTTTGCTCCACGTTCAGAGTATTTTTATCCTGTCATATGATCTCTTCCCAGTCCCTTAAAATCCCATTCTCAACAAAGGCTGGGAAAACTGTGCCTAAAAGTCCAACAGTTGCATATCCTGTTCAGTTTTCTCACTCCAAACAAGGAAAATACATTCTAAAAACAGCATGTTCATTGCCCTGAGCTTTACATCTTTAGATTACAATAGTACATAGCTGAGATTTTAAATAGTTGTAGTACTACTGAAGTATTTATCAGAGGTCTTGGTCCAAATACTACAGATTTATGTCATAGTTTATGCAAACTTACTACAAATTACCAGATAAAATAAAGGACACCAAGGACATAATTTCAGCAAAGGTTACTCACAACTGAATTGAAAGCTATGGATAGAATGAAACTCTGACAAATTTAAGCCCTACTCATACTGATTTTAACTGGATTTAGACAGGGCAGTCAAAACACAAACACAAGTGACCAACAAAACCGATCTGAAAAACAAAAATGTTTGCGACTGATTATTGCACTGTACATCCGCAATGAACCTGCATTGGGCTTCATTAAGCTTACAATGAACTAATCATCTAACCATCTATGAACTTTTAATGACCCTTTAAATCAGTGGGGCATTACAGTCTGTCGCTACAAACTGTAATGGCAACAAAAAGGTGAAAAGAGGTTAACAGAAAATCTCTATGCGTGAATATATATTTTAGAGTAGTATAGCATTTTAGATTCAAAGTCAAAAAAGTGCTTTAGATTATACAGATAGCATTTGTCTTCAACTCCTTAAGCCAAATAATATCCTTTCCTAGGACTGTAAAGCAACTGCCGAGGTCAGTCAAACAATTCTGGGAAAGGATACAGCTGCTTTAATTAGCTGCAAACCCATATATTTGTGCTCCCTCATGCTTTGAAGCATTTTCTCAATTTCAACTGTACATGTGTATGTTTATGTATATGTAAATCGTATAGCATTTCTAAAAATGTCATGATACCTGGCTTTCTAGACACCTAATTAAAAAATTTGTGATTGGCAATTTCAGGTTTTTAAATGTAGAAGGTTAGCCCTCCAACTGAAGAAAATTATAATATATTAAATGGAATGAAGTGTTTATTCGTCAAACATTTCTAGTTTTATTTTTTAAACTAAATCAGAAATTGCTTTGTCAAGATATATTTTAGATGTATTGGATAATGATGACAGTGATGATGAGGATAATGTTAATTTATTGAATTTGTATGCCACCTGACTTTGGGAAGCGTCTAACAATCAAAGAATTTGTAATAAAATAAATAAAATATAAAAGATGGCAACTGCCACAGACAGAATGGAATGAAGTGAGGGGAATAAATTTATCATCATCAATGTTCTTTTTATTTTTATGAATTGCAGTTCAGTTCAATTATCCCATAAAATAATAAAATATACTTTAAAAAGATGATGCAAACATGGAAATAAAGTAAATAAAGACAGGAAATTCACCAAGTTTACAGCAGCTGAAGCATGAAAAATATTACTAAACAACAATAATAATTGAATTAGAAAAAAAATTAAGGAAAAAAAGATAGTAGCCAAAATAATTTCACTTGACTAAGGCTGGCTAGTTCTATCATTAGCCAAACTGATGCGCTTGTCTCAGTGCCAAATACTACAGTGGTGTCATTTGAAGGACAATAATCTTGGCAGTCTACCTTTTTTTTCCTCTCTCTGTTTTTTTTTTTTAACAGTCTGTCTGCAGTTCTATGCTATTCTGCTGCCCCTGATTTTCACCACTGGTGCTGAAATAAGACTCAAGTGCCAGTCTGGTTTCTGGAGCTATAGCAGAGGGGAATTTTTCTCCTTCACCTCAAGCAACGAACTGTATTGGGCTGATTCTGCAGCTGACACCAAATGTCTTCTCTAACTATGGGAAGGCATCCCACAAAGTGAAATGAAAAGGCACTGCTCCTAATAGAAGCTTCCAAATTTTGCTTGACAACGGAGCCTTAGGACTGAGTGTCCTAAATTGCCTTTCCAGAGGCGGAAATATGCAGTTCAATGACTCACCACGTGGGGCAGCTCTATGCAAATCCAACCACTCCTAATTGAAGCTTCAGCATCTCTCTGAGAAGTCAAATCTCTCAATCTTTGCACAATAGCGAGAACAATCCTTGCTCGCTGTTTGCAGATCTAAACATATAATAAGAAAAATTATGCCTCTAAATGTACTCCGGATGCCTGAAGCTAACTTCAAAAACTTGGCAGAAATTCCCACGTCTTTAAGAATTGAGCAATCCTTTTCACATACAATAAATGTGACTCAAATAGAAGCATCCCCAGTTATGATAGATATGTTAAGAAAGTCTAGGGGAAAAAAAATACCATCTTAGTAATCCCAAAGGACAATTAAGGTGATTGAAAAGTTGAACATCATTAAGAATGGACAAGTAAGCTATTAATATCCTTTGTCTTGCACATTAATAGTAACTTTAGATAGGAGTCAAAGCACTTTTGTATGTATATAATGTCAATTATCCTTACAATCCATGATGAAGGCAACTACTATAGCTGAGACTCAGTAATACAGATAAATGTCTTGAAATATCTATACCCCATCAAACTGCCAAGCAACACACTGTTATAAATGGCAAGGATTCCTAACAAATTTAAAACAGCCAACATCTCAGGGAGCCTGAACTGTGTTTTCCTTTCTTCCAGTATATTAACCTTTTTCTCTACAAAAAATCCTGCCCTCCCCCTTCATCACATGGATGGAAAAAGGCAGAAAATTAAGGGTAAAGGGGGCAAAGATTGATCTGGTATATATTGAGAGTCTAACATTTTTTCTGCATTACAGAAGTGGTTGACACCAGTTTCTTATCAGATCAACAGGCTACAGTTTGCTGCTCTGCTGAGTCCAATTCAACCCTTTTACGGCATCTGTGGACTCTCCTTAACCTGCCTTTAATTAAGTTCTCTTTTTAGAGCTAATTCAAATGTTCGTCACTGAGGCAAATAATTTATTGAGTTGAATGTGCAGCTTCCAACTGTGAAGTATTGCTTTTGAAAATGCCCCCCATATAAAAATTACCTTCATATCAAAACTTACTATTCCAGAAAAAAAGCTTCTAACTTCTAATTATTTCTTTAATAAGCAGGTACATTTAAAGAAGGGCATGATTTTATTTTTTTTAAGGTGGACAATTCAAGTCCAGCAACTCAATAGATCCAAGGTAGCTAGTGCAATCTTGGCCTACTTCAGCAAACAAAACATATGCATCTTGCCTTATAATATATGCAACGTGTCCATTAATGGCAAACAATTGAAAACAAAATACAACACGAGCACCCAAAACCCCACATACTTTATGAATCTTATTCCTAATCTTATCATACACTGAACAAGATAACCAATGAAATGAAAAAAAAACCTATCACAATAGAAAACCTGTAGTTCTTGGGTATCATATGTGAACATCTACCATTGTGGGAGCCAAGAACTGCAGAATACTGGTATATTACTCTTAGTTCCAGATTACAAAGCCCAAAAATTATAAAAACACTCTTCTGGTTTCATTGCATCTATTCTTCTCAGGAAATACTCTCACACATGTATGAAAATATCAGACAGTATGGACGGTCATGAAAGTAGTCTTAAAAATCAGATGCTGTTTTAAGACAGATAAAAAAGTAGAGCAGGAGTTCCTCAATGGAACACCTGTTGCTGGGTATTATTAAAAAAATTATTATAAACTTGTAAACATTTATTATAAACATTTATCAATAGCATATAATGCTTATTGTTTATTTTAATCTACGGTATATATTACTTTATGAGAGAATTTCCCTAACCATAAGGGAACAGTTTATTTACACATTGTGAATAATGGAGTAGACCTTACAATACTCATGTTAATGTCTCTCAAGAGAACATTTATATACTTGCAAAGTACACATTTGTGTGAGTCACTTAATTTTGGTCTCCGCACTAATGAGAAAATGTAATTGTTCTTAATATTATATCTGTAGAAAAAATATTGAGGCAATCCAAGTTCTAATGCTCTACTTTATTCACTAGGGTATAGGGAGATTCTGCTGCTTGCTATCTCTATTCTTAACAGGCCTAATAATCAATTCATTAAAAATTGCACAGGATCTACATTTCAGAACTGAGTATTTTGTTAAGTCAGATAAATTTCTCCAAAATACATGTGATCTCCCAATCTTTTCATTAATACTTATTTTATTTTTCTCAGCTTCTTTTATTCATTTAGATTTTCTCACTCTTTTAATGCATGTTTTCAGGAAAATTATGCACTAATCCCTGTATTAAATTTCTGGTAACTTTTGATTCTTCCCCCAACTCAAATACATTTAAGAAATCTCATTACACCTTTAAAATGGGAATAGAAAAACACTTTTCATAAATTACTCTAATAATTGGTTATAATAACCTACCTATGTAATAACAGAGCTATGATTATCCCGTGGGCACTTGTTATAACACATGAGATACTGAACAGTGAAATTGTCAAATGGATATGAACCACCAAGTTTTGAAATTTCTCACCTATCTTTGGGAGAAATGGTAAAACTCTTTTAATCTCATTTGGCTGACATATTGAAGTTCAAACACTTTAAGCAAGAAAAGAGGTACATTATGTGATTCCTGTTTGAAACTCTTAAAATAATTGCATCTTGATGTGGCCGCTTTAAAAAACTGCAAGCATCATTCTTTTCTCTTTTTCTTTCTTCAATTTATAAGCCAACCATTTTTATGGCTTATTTGCAAATGCGAAATTCTTGTTTTGCATAATGCATTTTACTTACTAAAATAGATTTTGCTAACAAATAAGAGAATTTGTGAATCAGACGGCATGGTTTTCTGTAGTCCGATAATGTTAATATAGATTTTAAGAATCATTACATTAATGTGTCATATGGAGAATATGGAACAGATATAAACCCAGTCTATATCCCAAAAAATGCTTTCATGAATCTCAGCACAAGAAGCAGTTTACTGGAAATAAACAATAGGTAAATAAAAATCAGGAGTTGTTAAAGCAGAAACATAGAGAATATAAGATGAAATCAAAAGAGCAATTGGCTGCAAAGGGATTTTGTGTTCAGTAGTTTTCATATGAACAGTTAAGAGAAAGATTTATGGTAGATAATAGAACATTTAAAATTGAGCAGAACATGACAGAATTTGAAGTTATACTATTGTACAATTGTACTACTGTATATACAAATAACAAATATGTGATTTTTATTTATTAAACTAGCTGTACCCAGCCACGCGTTGCTGTGGCTCAGTCTGGCGTGTGTTGCTTTTACGTCCAACAGATGGTGCTGTTTTTCAAAAAAAGCATGTTTTTACCTGTCACAGGTGTGACATCTATATAATATAGTATATAAAAACATGCACGTATTCGAATGCAACGTTGTGTCAAAATTTCAAAGCAATCGGTGAAGAACATTCGGAGATTTAAGATTTTGAACAAACGAACATTTTCATTTTTATTTATATAGATAGATATAGATTTATATGCTGCCATCTTGCCATGAAGCAACAACATATTCTTTTTCTATTTTCTTTGCTAGTCACTATTCTTTCTTAATGTCCTTGTTTCTTTTGTAAAATTTGAATTGTTTTTATTTGGTTAAACTTTTCTTAAATAAGATTTTATTTAAAAAACAAACAAACTGCAAGCAGGTTGTTATATCTGCAGCTCTGTAACTTCTCAAGTATCATCCTTACTTTTTTAATATGATATTTATACCTTACATATTCCGATTCAAACATGAAACACTGTAGAGTCCTACTTCTAATATTGCTATCAAAGAAGATAAATTCATAGTTCCCTCTTTACTTCAATTACTTAACATGCTGCAACCTATTTTACTCCATCCCAGTGGAAAATCTCTGCAGATTTTTTTACATGACCAAACACATTCTCCATCATGGCACTTATTCTTTCAACTCAAAATTATTGCAAGATTTAGGGAAACATGCCCAGGAGCAAGCACATAGTAGGCATTGTTCCCTATAGGCCAAAATACTTTCTATTCTTTCCTCAAGAATGTATGATGTGTAAGATACATAAAATCATTGCCTTTAAAAGAATATGTGTTAGATGGATTCTTGTAATACTCTCCCCACAATATACTATTTGAATTACCAAGCATCACATAAAGATACAACCCTCCTCTGAAAGTGGATAAGGAAAAACTGTGAATTTCATGATGAATAACACATTGATTTAGAGATTTAGTTACATATCAAGGCTACAGAAAGAAATAAAAATGTTTTTAAAATTATAAAACCCTGACTTGATATTTTTTAAGTACCAATATCTAGAAGAAGTTGGGGTAATAAAAATGGAAAAGTAAGAAAATCTAACTGGATTTAAGCAAACATTCATATAGTCTACCCTATTCCACACAACCATTTGTCTTTCCCACATTTATTGCCTTTCTTCATAATATTTTTGTGAGAAGATACACCATACTGAAGGTTAATCATTCACAACTCCAGAATAAATATGCGAGGAATGTGAATTAGAACAGAACTGAATTACCACAGGCCTAAGGGTAAAAATCCTGAAACAAATGAGATACAGTGTGATCTGCAGCGCCTGATAAGATATGGTGGTAATTTTCAGCTCAAAAGTTGACAGATGTCTTTTAATTATCAGTTCTTGCTGTCTTTGTTTTTTTAATATTTGTACACTTTTTGAGCAGTTTTTTTTTACTTTCGAAGAAAAACAAATAGGAAATACACATATACATAGGGGCTTGAACTGCTATTAATAATTAAGAGACATCTCTGTTGATTAGAAGTATGTGACCTCCACATACCTACCACATATTCCTTATCAGCTATGATTTTCTTCATTTTTACTCATCCGTTTGAAGGATGAGGACTAAATACAAAATAATAGGAGGGAAGTGGGAGAAAAAATGAATATGGAAGTTCTTACAGAAGTTTCTAATCACTTTGAGAAAATATATAATTGGGGAAAAGCTTTCCCAAGAATATGGTCCTAGTCATCCTGTTTGAATACAGGTAGTCCTCAATTTATGACTGGTCACTTAAGAATCATTTGAAATTACAACTAACTAAAAAAAAGTTACTTATGATGTGTCCTGGAAGCAACAACTGTAGCACGACCCACATGATCACGTAATTGCATTTGGGTATTTGGCAACTGGCTCACATTTATTATAGCTGCAGCATGCCGCAGTCACACAATCACATTTGCATCATTTTTTTTTTGTACTCTGGCAAAAAAATGGCAAAAATGGCCATTGGATAAGATTGGTTTATACTCATGACCATGCGGTTTGTTTAACATGGTGACTTGTTTAATGACCATTGTAAGAAGGTTTCTAAAATTGAATCTGGTCACATGGTGTCGACTTACAACCACAATGACTTACAATTGAAATTCCAGTCCCAACTGTGATCATAAGTTGAGGACAACCTGTATTACTTAATTTCAAATGTAAAAATGTACTAATCCAATCACACTGTTACAATCATTTTAAAATTAAAAACTGAAGCTAGGATATAAAGCATTATTAAGCTATCAGGCCATCTTGAGCCGTGGTGGCGCAGTGGTTAAAATGCAGCATTGCAGCCTAACTCTGCATTCCACTGCCGGGAGTTTGATCCTGATCAGTTCAAGGTTGACGCAGCCTTTTATCCTTCTGAGGTCAGTAAAATGAGGATCCAGATTGTTGGGGGCAACATGCTGACTCTGTAAACTGCTTAGAGAGGGCTGTAAAATGCTATGAAGCGGTATATAAGTCTAAGCGCTATTGCTATTGCTATTTTCGAAATGTGCTTGAAATATCAGTGATAATTATATACAGTTCTAAAAAAACCTATAAGTGACTATTATTCATTTGATTATGAAGGGTAACATTATCAAATTATTAAAAAAATATTTCCCCTAAGTACACCACAGTATTTCAGCACAAAGAACAGCAGCATGATTTATTTGTAGATATTTTTTAGAATGTGACCCAGTTTAAATATGTATAAACAAAGTATGCATACAAACAAACATATCAATTCATCTTGCCTTGCAAAACTGTCTGGAGATAAAGCTATTCATACAATAGATGTCTAAATAACATGCTGTACCAACTGGTTCTAACGAAAGTGTGCTTATTTTATTCTTAGGGAAGCTAGATTCCTTGTAGTCATTAAATGTCTTCTTGAAATTGATTAGACGGCAGAAATTTAATTTTTCAGAAACTTTCGCCTTCCAAGTTATGAAAAAAATCACACAGAAAATACTTCCAGAACCCCTTGTGCCTGGAGTGTAAATTTAAATGACAAGTAGCAGATGCTGGGCAATGCACTATAGATCCATGGCATCGGACCTGGCTACCTCCGAGACCGCCTTCTGCCACAGATTCCCTCCCATAGACCGGTACGCTCCCACAGAGCGGGCCTCCTCAGGGTGCCGTCGGCCAAGCAATGTCGGCTGGCGACCCCCAGGGGGAGGGCCTTCTCTGTGGGTGCCCCCACCCTCTGGAACGAACTGCCCCCCGAGATCCGAATG
>NW_015386830.1:793310-815901 GCF_001527695.2 Protobothrops mucrosquamatus
ATTATTATTATTATTATTATTATTATTATTATTATTATTATTATTATTATTATTATTATTATTATCTATTCATTAGAAAGTACATGTACTACATTCCAGGGATAAAAGGGGGGGAAATGGCTCTGCTGTTTTCAGAAAGGCTGAATCTTGTGTCAAAACCACTTTTGCATGGGTCACAATTTTCACAGTACTGAATATATTGCCTCTGTTCGCAAGACCATATGTAACTAAAATGTGGTCAGTATATAGACAGATGAAACTGATGGAATCTATCAGATTATCTCTTTACTACTACTGCTTCTATTATTATTTCTCCTGCTGCTCCTCCTCTTCCTTCTCCTTCTCCTCCTTCATTTGTTCAGGTTCTTCACAACCACAAATATCTGAATGACTACTTTTTTCTCTGAAAGAGGAAAAGCACACATATATGCATAAATAGATGGGTTTTTAACTGGCTGACAAACCGCACTCAAAGATCCAGAGGGATCTTGACAGACTTGAACACAGGGCCCTATCTAACAAAATGAAATTCAACGTAGAGAAAAGTAAAGTACCCCAAAAGTACACATATAGATTGGGTGAAAGCAGGCTTAATAGCAGCATCTGTGAGATGGATCTTGGAGTCTTAGTGGACAATCAAATATGAGGCAACAGTGTGCGGCGGCGGCCAAAAACGCCAATGCAATCCTAAGTTGCATTAACAGAGGGATACAATCAAGATCACATGAGGTACTAGTAACACCACACTATAAAAAAGATGTTGAGACTCTAGAAAAAGTGCAGAGAAGACCAACAAAGATGATTAGGGGACTGGAGGCTAAAACATATGAAGAACAGTTACAGGAACTGGGCATGGCTAATCTAGTGAAGAGAAGGACCAGGGGAGACATAGCAGTGTTCCAATATTTGAGGGGCTGTCACAGAGAGGAGTGGGTCAACCTATTTTCCAAATCATCCTGAAGGCCAGACAAGGAATAACAGATGGAAACTGATCAAGGAGAGATTCAGCCTGGAAATAAGGAGGAATTTCCTGACAGTGAGAACAATCAACCAATGGAACAGACTGCCTTTAGATGTTCTTGGTGCTTGATCACTGGAGGCTTTCAAGAAGAGACTGGACCACCATTTGTCAGAAATTATGTAGGGACTCCTGTTTGGGCAAGGGGTTGGACTAGATGACCTCCAAGGTCCCTTCCAACTCTGTTATTCTATTCTACTATTGCTGGAAGCTGGATTATTGATACTGTCCCTTTCTGGCAATATGAACAGGATACAGAACATAGCTGAGCACCTGATAACTGCATATCAGCAGATTCTCAGACCTTGAAGTGTTCTTTAAAGCTGCTGCACTAATGATGCAAGGCAGGCACTGAACAAGGCTGACTGAAGAAAAAGCTGATATGAAATCATTTTCCTTACAATGCTGCTAGCAGGCTGGGGACCGCAAACCTGATATGCAAGAAAATGGGGGCAGGTGTCTGTGAATCAGAACAAAAGGGCCTGCATCTATGGCAATATAATAGCATATATTTTCCAAGTGTCTCTTGTTCACATACATGCTTCCGCAAACTTAATTGCATGTGACCTGAGATTTGCTCATCTAATATTTTTTTCTTTACTTCAAAGTAACCAGGGGAGAAATGGAGCAGCTAGTGGTCTAGAAAATGTTTAAAGGGGGAGTATTTAACTCTTTCTGTCATACTGCTTTAATCATCTTACACTGTTTCCAGCAATTATGCCACATTCTTAATGTACATTGGAAATAGTTACTTGTCCTTCCATATTTACCTGTGTGATACCAAATGTAGCTTCAGAAACTGCTACAGATATCCCTGTGAAAAAGATAACTATCTCAAAATTGATTTATCAGGAAGTGCTTATGGTGATTTACTAGTTCCTAAAGCAAGAGTGGACAGTTAATTTTCCCAAGGGGCCCACATGAGAAACTGGGACGTTTGTGAAGGGCTGAACCAATTGGGCTGTGAAGGTGCATAGGCATGAATGCACACATGTAAATTTAAGAAAATAGTCACTTTCAAAATAAAAACAATACAGTTGTATTTTGTGCAGGGCACACACTTATTTCCATTTGATTTCTAATTTCCGATTGACCTCACATGGGCCTGACAGGGACAGCCAAAGTGCGGATGTTGGCCGGGAGCTGTAAAATGCCCATGCCTGTCCTAAAGTAACTCTTCTATGAAACTATCTCATCCTGTGGGACCTAGGAGCTATGCCTTCTCTATCATAGCATCTGCTCTGTAGAACAGTCTCCTCCTTCAAGCTTCAGACTGCCCTGAAAGTGTAGGCCTTTCAAAAGGCTTTAATAACTTGGTTCTCTCCTCAGGCACAGAACCAACATGTTAATAGAACCCAATCTGTGTTTGGTCTGCTTGATTAAGGAGTTTTTAGCTGACTTCTTTACTGTTTTTAATGGTTTTTCTATTGTTTTTGTGTACGGGTTTCATGTTTGTTGCCTGGAGTTAGTTGCAAGATAGGTGACTACAATAAATCTGCATAATTAATTAATTAATTAATTACCATCCTGCCAAATTATTTACCCTCAACCTCACCATGAGACAGCTAACAACAGTGCCCCTAGATTGACCCAGTGTGAATGATAACAGCACAAGATAACAGCGTTGATCGTCTGGTGCACCACACAACTAGTAAAGGCCCATAAAGTGTCTGTCCAGATTCCAAGTGTTTAAATTCCCGATAAGATATGTCAAATAAAAATTCACAAGAATTTTACGGCATGTTATATTATGGTTCTCAATCAGAACTCATCAGACTTCTTCATGGAATTAAGTGATATTTCAGAAGTAGCAAAGGCTAACAAAGGAGGCAACCTGTAGCGATTGGCCACTGGACCTTCAACCCATGATTTATGTTTCTCTTTGTTCTACTCACCCTTCATTGCATGAACTGGAGTACACCATGACTGCTATTCTGTTCTTATTGTGCTCACATACTCCCACCAAAGGTTGTCTGAAAGATATGGCAACCTGTAATTACTATACCCCAGTTGACCTTCCCCATGCCACTTGACATCAGAGAAATGCTAAACTAAATTCAACACAGGTTGAGAGTAGCTCTAGGCTATGTTGACTTTCGGGCTGTACTACAACGTCACTGGAAATCAGAAACTTGATCAAAGTACAACTTCTTTTGGTTGATCCATGGAAAGGTGGGGTTAAGTCGCATGATATAATGACTCATTTTAAAGATGCAAAAGTTCCTTAGTTTAGAGATAATTGACCCAAGTTTTGGCTTTTGCTAAGTATTCATTGCATTGTTTCAGTGAAGAATGTCTCTGTGAGGATCGCACTATATTTTTTGACAAACTCTGAGCTTGAACATGCAATAAAACTGGCAATCCTTCCAAACCTTGGCAAAAGCAATACAGAAAATGGAAGTGTACCAGATAAAGAGATATTTACAACAAGCTTTATTATACGTGCCCATGGAAGTAAATGAAGACTTTGCCAAACCGAACGATCCCTCAGCCAAAGTGTTTCAAATACTTGGATATGCTTCTCTGGTTCTACTTTCCTGAATACCAAACTTTCAGTGTATATATTGTAGACCATGATGGAACTTTTCTACAAGCTGCTTTGAATAGTGGCTCCAAGAAGAAAAGCAAGAAGGGGGAAAAAAAACCTCCAGCATTATTCTGTAGCAAATTCTACTAGCAGAACAGTGACCTTTTCTTAGTCTGTGCATCTAAATATAGGATCCAAATTAATTAACATACTTGCTACTGGACGTAGGACCAAATGAAGCAAGATGCTTCGGTAAGAGTTTCAATGACACCAGTAATAATGCAAAATTAAGTATGCATAGATAAAAGCAAGCAGCTGGCCGGGGCATCTCAGAAAAATTCACAAAAGGGAAAAAGAAAAGGAGCTTGCAAGTGACATAGACAAAGCCCTTAAGAGTTTAAATATGTATGAGCAATGATGCACACATAAGCCAAAATGAAAATCCTGAATGGATCCCCCACTAGGTGCCTTCAAATATAATTACAAGCAGAAAATAAGCTGCAGAGATGATAAATATTGATGTTTTCTAAAGAAAAAAATGGCTATAAATAGGTTTTCGTATTTAAAGCAGTTTTGACAGCCAAACCTTTGAAAAATAACTTGATTTACTATAAAACCTTAATACAAACAAATCAACTGCAGACTATATAATATCTATTAAACAAAATGCATTAAATATATTGTAATACAAACAGGGATGACAGTTAAAGCAGAAACTGCCTGAAGCTAAGCCAATCCTAAACACTAAGGCCTGAACCTTACTGTAGGCTTTATCCAAATAAAGTTCTACTGACTTCAGCTAGATGCATTATAACTTATATCATAAATTATATATTCTGTTTATTTTTGTGGACATTTTATCAGATCTAGAAATTAGCAAGGCAATAAAATGGACCACAAACCAGAAGATTCCATATTTTTGTTTGATTGTTATTTCCAGGATAATATGGGCAATAACATAGATTGGAAGAGAATAACTGGTTCAAATTATCCAGTCATCCAGGGAGCTTCCATAACTCTTACCACTGCATTTTGGACCCAGCTGCAGTTTCCAGGGGGCAGCTCCATGTGGAAAGCACTGCAGCAGTCCACCCATAAGGCCCCCCAGTCAGGAAAGGGCACAAAGGCAGAGAAACTGAACGTGTGCAAAACCTGTCCTGCCACCTGATCCCAGAATGGACTCCAGGTAGACCCCCACATTGCACACCAATCCCGAGTAGGGCAGTGCAACCACATTTTGGAGTAGAGGTTGAAATTCCTCTAAATCAAGTGATCCAAGAACCAAATCCACTTGGATTTGGGCTCTTGTTCCCTAACCTAACCCTTTCAGTAGTTTCCAGAATTTTAAAAATATAGCTTATCACATGCTGAACTTTTCCATTTCCCCCCCTAAAGCTACTATTGTAAAAAACCCAATTCCCCCAGTCCAATACAAAATGGCTCAAGAATAAAATGCAGACCATGGGATTATATGGATGTTTTTCTGTATTTATTTTATCCTAACAATCTCCTTTGCTATGTGCTGATTACTCATGGACATCTACATTTCATCTCATGGAGTAACTCTTTCCTGTCTAGTAACTACTAGAGCTAGCTTGGTACAGTGGTTAAGGCACTAGGCTAGAAACCAGGAGACTGAGTTCTAGTCCTGCCTTAAGGCATGAAGCCAGCTGGGAGATCTTGCCAGTCACTCCTTCTCTTTCAGCCCTAAGAACAAGACAATAGCAAACCACTTCTGAAAAAACTAAGAAAACTACAGACAGTTGCCAGGAGTCCACACTGATTTGAAGGCACACTTGCATACATATACACATAAACTACTAGACCAGGGGTAGTCAACCTTGGCTCTTTTATGACTCGTGGACTTCAATTCCCAGAATTCCTGAGCCAGCTTAACTGGCTCAGGAATTCTGGGAGTTGAAGTCCACGAGTCATAAAAGAGCCAAGGTTGACTACCCCTGTACTAGACAGTTGCTTCTGGAATTTCTGGATACCAACAATTTTATTTTATGCATGTTTCAGGGTTAAAAGATTGCTACACACTACTCAATCAAACTCCTCTGCCACCCAACTACAGCCACAGCTTGTTGCAAGATGTCACCCCCAACCACAGGAATCTTCATCTTCAATGCCCTGCTACAAAAGGAAGCTCCCTTATGAGGATGAAACATGAAGCTAACTTAGGAAATTGAAACATTCACCCCAAGTGTTAGCTCCAATAATCTATTAAATGCAATGTTCTGAATATGTGTACATCTAGGATTTTCATTCATTATTCTGAGATACAGAACTATCACAATAATGATAGCTGGTCATATCTATTTTACTAAGCACCTATTTTGCCTTGAAGTTTCCATAATCAAGTCAACCTGAGAGGCTTGTGCCTACAGACTGTATTGCTTCACTGATCCAGATCTGGAAACAGGACATTTTCCAGAAGAAATTAGATTTGATGTCAGCACCTGAAAGTCTTTGGTAACTGCCACAGTACCTTGTTGATGCTTAGCATCTATTCTCTTCTACCCCTAAGAGTGATCTATCTGGGCATTTTGAGATATCAAGCCATTGGATCAAACTGCAAACATTCATTACTACTCGTTATGCTAGTATTATATCTAATAAAGGAGAATATTTGTAACTCAGAGTTGACATGAGGGGTCCTTGGTGCTCTCTTGCTTGTTTCTTGCAGACGTTTCATTACCCAGACTAGGTAACATCATCAGTGTCAGGTCAGTGATCGCACTGATGATGTTACCTAATTTGGGCAATGAAATGTCTGCAGGAAAACAAGCAAGCTCGGAGAGAACCAAGGACCCCTCATTGTATTATATCTAGAGGATTCATTACCCCAAGCCCCCTGGATCTTGGAACAGCTATACAAGCTAAAAAATATTAGGTAGATGACAATATTAGAATTGTAGGTACTAGGTGGCATAGTGGGGCAGTGAGCCTGGAAAAAGACCTGACCTGCCCTACAGTTCATTGTCCTTACTTTTTGTGCCACGGTATTTTAATCTTCCTATAGGAATACTTTTTACACTTTTGTTTTTACTTTTTCTCATCATCACTATGGACAGTGGCAATGGATTATGAACCTTTAATAAAAAAAATTGGAGAATGTTATATCGTACTCCAAAATTCACGGACTAAATTCCAAGTTTCAACAGCACCATATAGGCTGCAGTACCATCTTATCTGAGTGTTCAGTCAGTCGATCTCAAGAGCCAATGTAATAAAAGGCAGGAGAGATAGAAAAACCAACTGGAATTACAGAAACTGAGATGCCTGCTCAAAAGTCTAGAGTTGTAGTCCAAAGAAGAACAATGTTTACTGACTATGCAGAACCACAGTTTTATTTGCAGGCTTCTACACAGCAAATCCTACTGCTAAAGAGTCTCTACATTCTTCAAGATTTAAAAAAAAACAGTAACAGGAAATACTACAACAAAAATAAGAAGTCAATCTTCAAGATAAATGCCCATCCCTGGCTGGAATAAATATGGATTGCTCTCTCTCTCTCTCTCTCTCTCTCTCTCTCTCTCTCTCTCTCTGTGTGTGTGTGTGTGTGTGTGTGTGTGAGAGAGAGAGAGAGAGAGAGAGAGAGACAGACACAGAGTCCTTTTTAAATCCCTTACATATGTTTGCAAAATTGTGTTGTCTTTAGATTCTAGCTGAACTACAACCAAGAAAAAAAAACCTTGCAATACAAAATTTGACTCAGAAGCGATTTCCAATTTATTGTTTGTTGAGCTTTTAAAAAACCTGCAAACATAATGAGTAAATATTAGTCTCTTGACAATGATTTCAATGACAACCTGTTTCAAGAAATGCAGTAGTGGACTGGAGTTTTTGTGCTTGAAAAAAAGAATGAAAAAACACGTAATTGTGGTTATGAAAAAGTTGATCCATACTTTCTGTCAGCTATTTTATACAACAGATATTACCCAATCTGAATTATGTAAAAGAACCAGGAACAAGTAAAGCAACAGCAGGATGAGAAACCTCATTATATACCATTAAAAAAAACCCTCTCAAACATTAGTCACACCAGATTGTTCTATCCACAACAGCTTCAATAAAGTCTTATTATTATAATTACTAGAGACATGAGACAAACAGGAAACCAAGAACACATCAACTGTGGGAGCTTTTTTTGCTGTAGGAGCTAGTGGTGCTGCAGCACTGTGGTGAGACAAAAACGTGATATTCAATTCCAAGATAGACCACGTAAAGATAGATTTTAACTTACAGTGAGCATTTGCATCATGACCGATATAAAAAGCAATTTGATGCTGAATCTAATACCCAGTGAATAATTACTCAGAAGACTTAGGGGTTTTCAAGGAATCAGCTAAAAGCACCAGAAATGAGTTGACAGATAAAAGCAGGTTGTGCCTGGCCTTCTTTTTAGCTGAAATCTGGATTCCAAGCTAACCTTTCACTGCATTTCACTCTCCTCTCTTACTGCGTTCTGCTTCACTGTAATATTTTCTATACAGTACTGAATGATGGTGAGTGATGTGATGGTGTGCTGGATTTATTAACCAGATTACTCTCCCTCTCACTGCAAAAGTCACCTTGGAGAGAGACAGCAGTCACATGAATTGGCTCCAAGACAGCAAAGATAGGATTTGTGTAATGCAGAGCGCAGTGCTGAAAGTTGGTACAAAGTCCTGCCTGCCTTGCATGCTGAGCTCAACAACTGGATCATTTCAGTATGAACATGGTGCGTGATTACAGTATGTACTTTTGAAGGAACAGTAGTGGTAAGGACAAATTATTCGTCTTAGCTGGTAAAACCAAGTCTTACTACATAAGCTAGATCAGGGGTCTTCAAACTTGGCCCTTTTATGACTTGTGGACTTCAGCTCCCAGAATTCCTCAGCCAGCGTGCCTCGCTGAGGAATTCTGGGAGCTGAAGTCCACAAGTCATAAAAGGGCCAAGTTTGAAGACCCCTGAGCTAGATAATTTCTACCCAGCTTTAGGCATGTTTTCCTCTCCTTCCAGAAGAACTCTTATTACATTGGCATAAAGACACAGTAAGGAACATTCTCTTTCTAAAAGAAACTGGACTAAAAGTCACCATTCTGTGCTCACAGTAGCTAATCGTATCAGGAAATATACAAGTAGTCCTCGACTTACGACCACAATTGAGCCCAAAATTTCTGTGTCTAAAGCGAGACATTTGTTAAGCGAATTTTGCCCCATTTTACAACTTTTCTTGCCACAGTTGTTTAGTCAATTGCTGCAATTAAGTTACATGGTTGTTAGTGAATCTGGCTTCCTCATTGACTTTGCTTGTCGGAAGGTCACAAAAGGCAATCACATAATCTAAGGACGCCGCAACAATCATAAAACAAGATCACGTGAAGTGTTAATACCTTGGTAAGGCCACACTTGGAATACTGCATCCAGTTTTGGTCACCACGATGTAAAAAAAGATGTTGAGACTTTAGAAAGAGTATAGAGAAGAGCCACAAAGATGATCAAGGGACTGGAGGCTAAAACGTATAAGGAACGGTTGCTGGGATTGGTTATGTCTAGTTTAATGAAGAGAAGGACGAGGGGGGACATGATAGCAGTGTTCCAATATCTCAGGGGCTGCCACAAAGAAGAGGGAGTCAAGCTATTCTCCAAAGTACATGAAGGCAGGACAAGAAGCAACGGATGGAAACTAACCAAAGAGAGAAGCAACCTAGAACTAAGGAGAAACTTTCTGACAGTTAGAACAATTAATCAGTGGAACAACCTGCCTCCAGAAGTGGTGAATGCTCCAACACTGGAAGTTTTTAAGAAGAGACAGGACAACCATTTGTCTGAAATGGTATAGGGTTTCCTGCCTGAGCAGGGGGTTGGACTAGAAGACCTCCAAGTTCCATTCCATGATTATCATCATCATCATCATCATCATCATTAATATGAGTGATTTGCCAAGCGTCTGAATTTTGATGAGACCATGGGGATGCTACAACGGTTGTAAGTGTGAAAAACAGTCATAAGTCATTTTTTGGGGTGACATTGTAACTTTGAATAGTCACTAAATGATCGGTTGTAAGTCAAGGACTAGCTGTACTGACAGAATATGGACTCAGAATATGCTGTTTTCTCCAAATTGCTACATTTTTCCCCCCTGGACTCACTCTTTTTCCAATTGTGATAAAGGCTAAACAGGGAAAGAAGGGGAGAGAGGAAGAAAAGAAGAAGAGATGAAGGGAAAGATAAGGCAAAGCAAAACAAGGTAGACCTCTCTCATGTACTAATCAAAACTAGCCTTATATTGCTCACCAGCTCTTACTTTATATTTGTGCTAGATAAAGAAAATTGCCTTTTCTTAAGAGAAACTAGGTGGAATGTGGAATTTACAACTCGAGTTAAATACAGATAGTCCTCACTTAATGAACGATAACTGGACCGGAACTTTCATCGTTAACCGATGCAGTTGTAAAGTGTGATTTCACATGACTGTTTTGCTTAGGAACAACAATCCCAGCAGTCCCTGTTGCTGTTGTTAAGTGAGGATCACAAGTCATTAAGGAAATAAATGACTTTAAACTTGCAAGTTCCCATTGGCTTCTAAGAAGCCAAATCGATAGGGAAGCCAGCAAGAAGTCACAAATCCCAGTCATGACCAGCCTTTCCTTGGGCAACTTGCAAGCAGGCCAGCAGGTGGGTTCGGGGGTAGCAGCAGGAGCAGGTGAGGGGTGGGTGCAGCAGGTGAGCAGAGGGGTAGGTGAAAGGCTGGGTGCTGCATTTCTCGGGGGCTCCTTGAGAAAAAAGTGGCAGGGGCAACTTATGGGAGCAAGATGTGACCTTCCCTTCCCCACTGACTTTGCTTATGGGAAGCTGGCATGGAAGGTCACAAATGGGGACCATAGTGTAGGAGATGATCAGGCAGAGCCCAAAGGTGGAATCAAACGTATCAACAGCGTGGAATCCTTATGCAGCCATAACAGACTTCAATCCACCCTCTTGTAAATCCCGTTGGCTGTTATCTAGTGCCAATTTGCCTTGACCTTTAGTAGATGAGATTCTTGTGTATAGGTAGCATATAAACTTTTAGTGTTTTGAACTCGACTGCTGTTCCTGGTTACTTTTGCCTGACACACATAATTGCAGGATGCTGCAATAATCAAAAATGCAAGCCAGTGGCCAAGCAGCCAAATTGCAAACCCATGACCACAGAGACCTTGTGGCAGCCACAACTTAAAGGACCAGTCATAAGTCCGCCCTTATTGATCACCATCATAACTTTGAATGGTTGCTGAAGAAGTGGTCTCTAAATGAGGACTACCTGCAATAGGATTAGATAATGGATCTGAAATACAGACCAACAACCCTAAGGAGTTCAAATCCCTGATAGTATTAGAGGATTTAATATGTGCTTTACAAAATATTAAGTCTATAATAGGTATTTATAAACAATTCCATTAATATACTATATTATACATTTACAGCATAAACAGAGGCATATACAGTAATAATAAACTGGTATTCAGAATATATTAAAATCAATGGAAAACTATATGTCTTGGTTGGGAACTATATATCATAATTCTATTGATGAAAATTTAATTCAACAATTGATATCTCTGCCCATTTTGAATGAAATTAAGAGAGTTGAACTAATTAATGATTATATGATGTTCAAAATGCGACATTGATTTAAATGGTTTGGCCTTGAATTACAATGACTCCGTTTTGGACAGACATTTCACTTATTGCATTCTGGAAAAAGTCATTTGCTTCATACACGGTCATGTTCTTTTGATATTAACAGTAAGAGGGTGAAGTAGATACAGGTAGTCCTTGTTTAACGACCATTTGTTTAGTGACTCTTTGAAGTTGCAATGTTGCTGAAAAAGTGACTTATGAGCAGTCCTCACAATTATGACTATCAGTGTTCCCAAGGCCACATGATCATGATTTGGGTGCTTAGCAACTGTCGGATATTTACAACAGCTGCACCGTTCTGCAATCACAGGATTGTCATTTGCGACCTTTCCAGTTAGCTTCTGACAAGCAGGGGTCAATGGGAAAGCCAGGATGAAGTTGCAAGGCTACATGATATCTTGCTTAACAATTATAACTAAGAGTGTCGGAACTGCCCTCCCTAAACCGGGCAGTCATGTGACATTTTCCTTAATAACCACCTGGCCTTGCAACGGTGCCAGTTGAGGTCATTGGGTGAAGACAACCTACATTGTATACTTTCACGATTAAAAAAAACAACCAACAATTCCTGATACTACAAGGTTGGAAGGACATCCATTCTATATCAGATATTCAATGGTCTGAAGAACTTATCTCTCTTTCTATATTTGAACATGCATGATATTGGAAGACTATCCAGAAATCTGGATTGTACATATTCACGTCTATGTTTGACTGCTCATTTTGGTGTTTTTTTTATATAGTTAAGTACACTGACTTAAAAGTGACTGGTTTAATTGTAATGCAACACAAATAATTCATTCTAAACACTGCTCCATTTAAGGATTTGAATACATCTAACCTTTTAGGTTAACTATACTGTACTTTGTAAAAAAAAATACATAATCAGCCATTTTAGTCACATTGTTTGTCAAGGAAGTGTATCTGGCACTTTTCAATGGAAAAGGTTTCAATGACATTCTGAGTTCACACACAGACATACTCTCCGATTCCTTGAAGCACAAATCTGAAAATCCTGCCAAGGTATAAACTTTTGTGTGAACATTCTGATTATTTCCGAGGAATAGAAAAAAAATAACTGATCTAATTTATTATTTGAAGAAAGAATCCAGAATTCTTTTTTGTAAGAATAAGTATTCTGCAAATAGTGTCTTTAATGCATTATATACTTCCCTGCTACATCTATGCATCCCATTTTAGTGCTGAAGTATAGTGCTAATTATGCTGGAATTTTTAGATTCTAGGATAAATTATAT
Source organism: Protobothrops mucrosquamatus (assembly GCF_001527695.2). Classification (NCBI taxonomy): domain Eukaryota; kingdom Metazoa; phylum Chordata; class Lepidosauria; order Squamata; family Viperidae; genus Protobothrops; species Protobothrops mucrosquamatus. The sequence goes on from NW_015386830.1 coordinate 805,784, forward strand.
AAAATTTTTAAAGAGAAATATATTTGTAAAATGATATTTAACATCCACAAAAAACCTTGTTCACCAAGTGATAATGACATGGCAACCATGAAACATATTTTATTTAAGGATGGTTACTTCAAAATGAAAATCCTGCCTTTCCACCATAAGATCTTAGGATAGCTAATAGTTTGATAAAAGCATTGTAAAACATCTGAAAAAGTAAAATCACAGTATAGATTACACGAAACATAACAGTAGATGCCAAGCAATTTATTTCTGCAGAAAGCATTTCAGAACTAAAGCACTATAGCCAAATATTTCCTCCCCCAACACACTTCTCTTAGCAGCCAACCTATACTTATTATAAAAAGTATCTAAATCTTTGTAAAAAGAAAGCCAATTCCTCAAGTTATCCAATTCCTAAGCATCACCACTTTAAATTGCACTCAGAAATAAATCATATGCCAGCAACGTATTTTCAAATCTAGCAAGATACATTTTCTTGGATCAGTCCCACTTACCTAGCAACCAAGAGATGTATTTTCCCCCCCCGAATATATATCCACTATATCATGATCATTCTGGATATTGTTATTAAACGGAGGAACAGATGGGAACAAAAGAGAATGAATCAGAGAATAAGCTTCAGTTTTAGCCTGGAAAGGATGTTCAGTCTTTTTTTGGCAAGGCAATATACTTATTAGATCAAAGACTATTGAAAACAGATAAATTTATTAATTGCAAGGACAAAACATTTGGCTCCATATTTGCCTTGTTTATGGTCAGTGTCACAAAACCCACTTCAGCCAACAATATTTTTGAAAGAGGAATGTTTACTCTGCCTGGTAAAGCAGGAAAAAAAGAATACAATACCCAGGCATTCATAACTGTAGATGATATACTGTACAGTCATTGCATAATTTTCTTGGGGGGGAGGGAGACTCGTGGAATGGGAAGAGATATTTCATATCATAAAATTAGGATGAAGCGGCAAACATTCTGCTTACATGAAGGTACTCAACTATCCAAGTGATTTACTTAGATTATGCAAAAGTACATTATAGACTGGGGTGTGTGTGTGTGTGTGTGTGTGTGAGCTGTCCCCATCAAGCCCAAGGTTTCCATCAGTAATTTTTCAATAAGACCCTCATTGAGCTCTCTGTGATTATCAAGATTAAGAATTGATATTGTATCTAACCTGTTATATAAAAACATTAAAAATCAGCAGTGCTCTTGCTTATCCTCAACAGAGCATTTTGCCTGTTTAGCTCAGTAACATATACATTCCAAGATACATGCCGCATCTAATAAAGGAGGAAAGCTATTACAAAAACACACACATATAAAGTCACAAAATAAAACCAAATGGGCAAAGTTGTAGACTTTATCTGTTAATCTAAAATGCTTCCAAACCACCTTCAGAATTCAGGGAAAATATATTTGATAGAATCTGTTTGGGAGTATAGAGGGAACACTGCAATATCAGTGTTCTTTCTAGGCTAAAAGACCTGTCCTTTAAACCTCAAGGACAAAACATACTTCATTTTAGCTGGAGAAAAAAAATGTTTCAAAGAAACAAAAGCACACAGAAAAGAAAAAAACACATAAAAATCAAGTCCTTTGTACACACAATCAGTAGATATGCAATAAAACTATTGAGAGTCTTTTACACCCACGTATGAAAGTCTTTAGAATATTAGGTCTCTATTTAATTACGGTAAGTCTTTAAAACTTGTAATTGACCATTGTTATAATAGAATGCCTCAAAAATGTATAAATATTCTGGATTAATGGGGATTGAGGAGAGGGTTTTTTTGTTTCTATCATGGTGGGACTAGATTCTTGGACAGAGTGACTGGTGAATTAGTAAAGTGTATTAAGATGTGAAAACTTAAAAGTCACTGATTTGGAGCATCAGTATTTATAACCATAAATATTACAAATGAGTAGATGACTCTTGGCGAGACCTAGCCATCCTTCACAGCCCTTCTAAAACCTAAACTGTGGAAATCTGTTACATGCTTCCTAAACCAAGAGGAAACTTGGAATACCTCAAGTCTTTAAATACAGTCACTAAAGAAATCCATTTTTTATGAATGCTTTTATGTTGCTTCATTCCTTATATATGAACACAGCTGCTGAGTAAATTGCTTATATATTACTCAGCTACAGCTCAAGAATTAAAATTTAAGGTACAGAAAGTATAAAACTATCATACCACTCTGGTATAGGTCCTAATCAGTGGTGAGATTCAAATATGTGAACAACCGGTTCTCTGTGTGGATGCCACTTCCAGAAGTCCATTCTGGGCCTGGGCAACAAAAAATTAGCTACCGGTTCTGCCGAAGTGATGTGAACTGGCTGAATCCCACCACTGGTCCTAATGATATACTACTTCGTTTTTTTGTGTAGTAAATGTATCCATTCTAATTATATGGATTTTACACTTATGGGTGGCAACATAAAGTATACAGAGGCTGTGGTGCAAAAATAGTTAAACCCTGAGTTTTGAGGAAATACCAAATACTTGCATTTGTAAGTTACAGAGCCTCCATTGTTTCAGAGCTGATTTCTGTAAACAGAGAGCTCCAGAAACCTAAACCACAAATACAATAGCAGGTTAGAATTCCTGAATCTTGTCATTGGTAAATCTTAAGAAACGTTTGAAAACCTCTGCAGAGTTTGTTACATAAATACTTACCAAACCTGAAATGCAGTGGACCAAGGATTTACACACATACATGTATATATTATAAATATTATTCATTACTATGATATGGGTTCAAAGAAAATCCCTTTAAATAGCCATTTTTATGTACTATAGGAAAGGCCAAATAAAAGCACAGCTTCCCATTTGTACTCCTAAGTAATACCTTTATCAGAGCAATGAATATTTCTGGTAATTGACTTCTTGAGGCTATACAGAATAAATTATCAAGTCAGATAATTGTATCATACCTTCATATGCAACACAGAAAACAAGGAGGAATTTACATAATATGACAGAGATGGGAGCTACATTCTGAACTTACCACACAGTATTACGCAAATACATACTCTGAACGCTCTCCTACTTCTATTCCTTTACTAGATTACTATTGATCTTAACGGCTCCCAGTTTTTTTCTTCTTCCCATTCTTTTGACTCTCCATGCATCTATAGTGCTATTAATTCTCCTCCTTTTCTCTGCCACTGCATTCCTACTGAGCTCATTATTTAGTGTTCACTAAGTGGATACATTTGCTTTAACTACAAAAAAAAGAGAAGATAACCATTAGCTTGGTTTAAATACAATATATTGCTAATCCAGAGCACTGAACCAGATACAGGATAAAAGAAAGAAAAGAGATTTAAAGAAAAGGAAGTGGAAAGAGAAAAGTATATTATTAAATATTGCAAATTCTACAACAAAATGAGCAGCGCAAGGGATAGATACAGTATATCGTATTAATTAAGGTGCAAGGCAAAATTAATTGGAAACTGGTGGTTTTCTGGGCGGTAATGAGAACCAGACAATAATGAGAACTTAAGTTAGAATACCTAGAAATGTGGGGGCATAGGATCTGAGGAATTCATACAGCTGAGACCCCTAATTCAAAATGATTTATACAGTATACATATTGACATGATTCTGAATTTATTTATTTCAAATTCAATAATATGATTCAATAATCATATTGTTCTTTGCTTCACTAACATTGTTATACTATTTCATAAGATGACATTACTCCTCGATGGGGAATATTAGGTTCTTCAGCACCTTCAATTGTTCCACAACTGAATTTCTAGTCACAGAACTAAAGAATCTTTCCCTATAGACACAACCATCATAAAACACTCCCTTCCAAAGTTTACCCAGAAATAAAGAGCATGACAAAGTTTCTATAGTTACTTTGATGCATATCTGGTTGATATTTGTTGGAGGTGGGACCTTTTATATTGAGCAAGCAAGCAACCTCTACTATGTCTTTAGATTGTAGAGCTTTATTATACTCAACGTATTTCTCAGGAGGTTTTGCCAGCACGCAAGGCTGTTGAACCCAAAGATACACAGATTAAGTATTACAGTAAATTTCATAATTAGCAGGAACTTGGCTGTTTCTTTTCATTCAGGGAAATCACCAAATGCATGTATGAACTAGTGCTGCTGAACAATTGTGGCAGTATGGAGGGGAGGTATCAAAAGTAATATACTATACTTTAAAACAACAGCTTGGAAGTAGAGGATAAATTAAGCTACAAATTGACCAAGGACACTGGTAGAAATTCATTAGAGCCACACGTAGTAATGAGTCAGATCTCAATCCCTTAAGCCAGGGGTCTTCAAACCTGGCTGAGGAATTCTGGGAGTTGAAATCCACAAGTCATAAAAGGGCCAAGTTTGAAGACCCCTGTCTTAAGCAGAGTTCTCATCATACAAAATTTAGAACCCTATTTAAAAGCTATAATTTAAATATTACAGACCATCTAAAACAGGGGTGTCAAACTGCTGGCCCACGGGCCGGACGCGTCATCTAGAAACCGTACCCACCCCATTGACGGCAATGGCAAAACCATCCTGATACATTGCGCGACGTCACGTGATGTCACGAGTTTGACATGTCTGATCTAAAACAACTTTTAGAGTTCTTAATTCAATGAATAGGAACAAACAAACAACCTTTTGAAGCTGATGGAGGCACTTAGATGAGTTTTTGAGGGATATTTGACTTTTAAAAAAATAGCCATTGTAATGTGGACATATTTAGAGCTTCCTGTAGAATGTAATGTGTCATGAGCGAGTGAAAGAGATTTTCATCAGAAAAAGGCATACAGTTGTGATATACTTATTCAGAAATGTCCTATGCATGTTTATCTGGCCCTCAGATTCACTGAGTTGATTGCAACTTAATACCAAAGAATCGTGCCTTTTAAATCAGAGGTCCCAACCTTTTGGGCACCAGGAACCGGTTCCATGGAGAGAGATTTTTCCGCAGACTGGAGGAGATGTGATTTCCTGTACTGCCTGCATCCCGTGGATGGGGCTTTGCTTGTTTGAGTAGATCGGTTTCTGGCATGCCGTGGACCGGTGCTGATCCATGGACCGGGGCTTGGGGACCCCTGTTTTAGATTAAAGGACCCAAAGTTCAGAAATTCTATAATGTTATTTTCACATGATGCAAATATTCAAATGTATTTAACATGAATGAGTGATTATTTTAATACTTTTCAATCATAATTTTTAATAAATTGGAAAGAGGCAGGGATTATAATCTGCATTAGTGATTATATGCATAAAATCTGAATAGTATTTATTCTGATTGCTTAAATATGGGGACTTTAAAACAGAGAATACCATATCTGTAGTCAACTGAGCTGGAACTTAAGGTACTGAAATGTATTTATAAAAAACAGGTTCCTTTGTCACATTAAAAGTCAAATTATAGGCTTAGCAGTGATTTCCATTTTACTCATCTCACTGGCCATTGGGACCCAAATGGAACCCTCTTAAGGATAAAGAGATGTAACTACTATACTAAGGAAAAGTTCAAGAGCATGCAAATGCGAGTAGATAAATAGGTACCACACTTTGGTGGGAAAATAACAAAGCTCCGTGATATCATGCTGGCCACATGACCACAGAAATGTCTTCAGACAGCGCTGGCCTTGAACAGAGATGAGCATTACCCCCTATAGTCAGCAATAACTAGCAGAGTAAATCCACGGGGACTCCTTACCTCCCTAACCATAACTTTAAAGTAGGTTAACTGATGCATTCTATATGTTTTGGAACACAATTACTTGAACTTTGCCTAGAGTCCTTTAGAAGTGGGACGATCTATAAATATTTTCAAACACAATGAAATAAAGACATAAGCAAATTCAAAGATGCATAACATCCCAAGGTGGTACATCCACAAGAACTGAATAATGATTTCCAGATTTGCCAACTAGAGTAGTATGTGGAGTAACACTAGACTGGCACAATTTTGCATGAGTTATAATAGTCAGCAACTAAATACACTTCTGACTCCTGCCAATAATTTTAAATACAAAATTCATAGGTTGTGTTACTGGATCAAAAGTTATATCCTGGGGATGGACTGTTCATTCTATATGGATTGCTAAGCTCCCAATTCTTTTCTTAGTGTGTTTGTACTTTGTTGCACATGCTATCACCTTAATTGGAGATACAATCTGTGCTGCAGTTTTTCTCTCCAGTAAGATTTCAATGCAGCCAAATCAATAGGGATCTTGAAGTCCTAGTGGACAATCATTTAAATATGAGCTAGCTGTGTGCTGCAGCTGCCAAAAAAGCCAACACAGTTCTAGATTGCATTAACAAAGGGATAGACTCAAGATTGCGTGAAGTGTTAGTGCTACTTTATAATGTCTTAGTAAGATCACACTTAGAATATTGCATCCAGTTGTGGTCACCACAATATAAAACAGATACTCTAGAAAGACTACAGAGACTCTAGAAAGACTGCAGAGAAGAGCAACAAGAATAATTAGGGGACTAGAAGCTAAAACATACAAAGAATAGTTGCAGGAATTGTGTATGTCTAGTTTAGTGAAAATAAGGACTAGGGGTGACATGATAGCAATGTTCCAATATCTGAGGGGTTTCCACAAAGAAAAGGGGGTCAATCTATTTTTCAAAGCATCAGAAGGCAAGACAAGAAACAATGGATATACAATAATCAAGGAGAGAACCAATCTACAACTAAGAAGAGATTTCCTGACAGTTAGAACAATTAATCAGTGGGATGGCTTGCCTCCAGAAGTTGTGAATGCTCCAATACTGGAGGTTTTTAAGAAGAGGTTAGACAATCATTTGTCTCAAATGTTATAGGGTTTTCTGCTTGAGCAGTGGGTTGGACTAGAAGACCTCCAAGATCCTTTCCAACTCTGTTACTCTGGTCTGTTATACAATATTTTCCCCATGTATAGTACAAGAACCGCCCTCCCCCACACACATAGACTTCAAATCTACATTTAGCCATGCACTGCATGGGAAACCAACCATAGATGTACAATTTCACTAACTACTTGGACTCTTTGTTTGGACTCTTTTACCACAGCCAAATAGATCTGTATGATTTTTAATAAGACACAATAGTAAACATTTGTCTCCAAAGCTATTACAATTTTTTTCAATACTTGGCCAAGCTCTTCCACCATCAAATAATACGTTCAGCTCTTAAACAAGACTCAGTTGAATGTTTAGCCCAAATACTTTTTAGCATTTGGCATGGAATCCAATTGAGGCAGGGCCAGAGGATGGGAACTCCAGGCATACTGCCTCATAGTGCCAACACTTCCAGCACATTGGTTCAACTTAGGACACCTGCTAGACTACAGGCTAAGGAAACCTGGATTCTAATTGGCTGCTTCTAAGCAAAATTGCTATCCCATTGTGGTATCTTTGTTCTGAATTCTCTTATCTCATGACACGGATGCCAGCGAAACAACAAGTCAAAGACAGATATATTTAGCTCTCCTATTTGGATCACATAGACCAAATAAAAAGGAACAGAGAAGAAGAAAAGGAAAAAGAAGCAAGGAAGATAGGAAACGTTGGTGCTCTGAATATACCAGCTTAACTTCAAACACTCTAGAAATCACTAATAATTGTTTGTAATTAAAAGTAAGTTTTAAAAAGGTAACAAATGAATGGCCATTGCACAAGAAACCGCATCTCAACATTTTGGCACCTGTTCTCTTATCTAGAAATAAAGTTCACAGATATTTTCCTGCATATACAGGACACACCCATTTTCCACTTAAGGAATTTCTATATGTAAGTTACAGGCTCACACAGCATTTCATAACAAAACTCCATCTTATGCGTCTACTTCTACGCCAGAAATCCTTATCTCAATATGACATTGTTTAAGAGTCAACATTCTTAGCCTCTGTTGTAAGGTCAAGGGACCCCTAGCAAGAGGAAGGAGGATTAAAATGCAAAATAGGAAGTCTATTTTTCTCCTGAGGAAAAGTACTTTGGGAAAGAATAATTTCAGAGCTGATGCTGCAAGACAATGAAAGTTTATAGAGTGCTTCCTAATTATTTGTTTTTTATAACCTGTAACTGTTAAGATATTAATTCTTATAGTAATTCAGTGTAATTCTAAATACGGGTCTTAATCTGTGTCTCATTGAGTTTATGCCTTCAATATCAATTCCTTGTTTTCTGGAAAGGCTCCAATCCCATGCTTTTAATACTTGCATGACAAGCACAAATTGCACAGAGGTACAGTAATAAAGAAACTTTCAGTTGTTGCCCTTCTGCCTCCTATAAACATCTCATTAACCTCACCACTCCCCTACAAAGCTTAATGTTAAAGTTTAGGATCTTGACCACTGGCATGTTAATATACAACTGTCTAAGATTGTAAAGAAAGTCATTTGCAAAAACATTTATTTCCAAAATAATCAATAGCAAGTTACCGTGTAACTATTATGGGTGTCCTCCCAAAATATGGGTTTATGAGCACATAATAGTCATAAGAGAATGTTTATTTTTATTATATTATAGCTGATAACAAGACATACATGTAAAAGCAAGACTTACAGAGTGAACTCTTCAACAGCATACATATAAAGTTCTAGTGTTAATAGGCATGCAATATACTTAAGCAGACAGTGTTGTTCAAAAGATTGAATTAAAAATATTAACCCCTTCACATTTTTAGTGAATGGAATGGAGAATTGTTTCCATATTTTCATTTTTTTTAAAAATGTGGAAAGTTTCCTTTAGTTATCATTAAAATCTAAGTCATATTAAATCTATGTTGCTGTATAAGCTTTCTGAGAATTGAGTGCAAGTAAAAACAGGGACAGGTAAACAAATTAAGGCAAAGAAATTAAGATAGCCAAAACAGATGTAATGTGTACTATTCACCAGAACAAAAGACATATATGAAATCTGAATCAAAATCATGGATATGGGAGAAAACGATCATTGTAGTTGGGTCATCAGAGAGACAATGTCACAATTTCACATTTATTCGGGAATGGATTAAAAAAAAGATATGAACGAAAGAAAGCAACAAAGATCATTAGGGGTCTGGAAGCTAAAATGTACAACGAACAATTGCAGAAATTGGGTATGTCTAGTCTAATGAAAAGAAAGACTTGGGGTGACATGATAGCAGTGTTCCAATATCTAAAGGGCTGCCACAAAGAAGAGGGAGTCAAGCTATTCTCCAAAGCACCTGAAGGCAAGACAAGAAGCAATGGATGGAAACTAATCCAACAGAGAACCAGCCTAGAACTAAGGAGAAATTTCCTGATGGTTAAACAATTAATCAATGAAACGGCTTGCCTCCAGAAGTTGTGAATACTCAAACAAGAAGAGTATTCTATTCAACTCTGTTATATACATATGATAGATAAAAATGACAAGATAATAACCAGATTAAGAATTGGCAGAGGAGTTGTTTTTAGAAGTCCAGGGACAGAGGGAGAAAATAGGAATGGCTATTGGGCTTTAACAAGTAGTGCTTAAACATCTGTGGCACTGTCAGTTCCAACTAACCTGTCCCACCTCTTCCCGGAAGACTCTTACTGTGCTTACAATGAGATAAATACCACTGCTGCAAATACCACAAGAGCTCTCTTGTTTCCAAATTGCTCCAACAAACAATATTCATCTGTCTCTGTAGGATGAGAAGAAAACTTCCAAATATAAATAATAATTTGTAGAGCTTACAAAATTAAATTACATTTAATTAGCAATCTGTAATCGGCTAAACTTTACATTTTGTTTAGCGACCTTTCCTCCCGTCTCGAAGCAAAGTTGCAGCTACGCATGCTCCCAAAATTTTCCCACTCCAAAAATTCTCCCATGGCTCCAAGTAAACAATGTTGGTTACATGGGGATCCAGATGTTTCAGGGGGAAAAAGGATTTGACTGATAGCCTGAGGAGAGCTAGAAGGATAAAATATGTATACGCTGACAAATGCAAACACAGCCCAAGATTTTGCAGTTCTGGTCCACCCTGTGTTGACAAGACCATTTTTGAAAAGTCACATGCCCTTGACGCTATTTTCTTCTAAAATGAAAATGAAAAATGGATGTTCAAAATCCACAGCACTTAACAGTTTAAGGGGGCATCTTAGGGAAAGACAATATGCAGATAATAGAAGCC
>NW_015386831.1:0-103803 GCF_001527695.2 Protobothrops mucrosquamatus
TTAAACTCTGTGCCCTGGTTTGGCAATAATTTTGAGCTACATAAATAAATATACAGTTATCTGAAAGACTAAAATCCTTTCAAACACCTTTTTACATTTTGGCATTCCATTCAGAGAATTTATGTTTCATGATGGGTATATATTGAAAACTCATCATGAAAGTATCTCTGCAGCTTTTGTTTGAATGGAATCTGTTTGCTCTGGTGTTGCAACAGATTTGGATGAATTTGTCACTCTGAATGAAATCAGATGGAAATGTGACTAAATCTGAATTTGAGCCTCATAAATTTGCTTTAGGGATTCGAAAACTGCATCACAGAGATAAATAAGATGTTTGAAAAAATATATATGTCTCTTCAAGCAATCAGTGCAGATGTACCGTACATGTACTACAGGGTGGAGAAGAATGAGAGAGAGAGAGAAGAGGACATTAAATCTTACAACTGACAACTGTATTGCAATAATACTATTAGAACTCTCCAACCACTATGTTTATTCAATCAGGACTTTGAGTAAACATTTGAAAAATACTGCAGTAAATTATATTATTGGAAAATGTACATAGATCAGAGGAACACTACAAGCCTCAACATACTTGCAAAACACTATTCATTCATAGTGGCACATTTATTTTAAAGCTTTACTTTTGGTTTTTTCTCCCTTTTGTACTATCAAACAATACTATTAAAATCTACTCCTTTGTAATTTAATTAATTGCCCTGATTTGTATTCATGCGAAATTACTGATTTATTAGCTTTCAGGTTTTTGTAATTACTCTGTGTAAATCAAGTTTTAAAAGATTAGGATGTAATGGCTGAAAATGTACATAATTCATGACAGGGCAGAGGTTGATCACACTAGAGAAGTTATTTAATGACTTAAATTCTATAAGATACAATGACAGCAGAAAACAACATCTGAATATGTCGATCCTGTATATGTTTTTTTAACTGGAACTGGTATAAACAGAAGGCCTTAAGACAGTTACTGTAAATGGGTTTGTACAATTGTTTATTTGAATGAATGCAGGGCTTTTGAAAATGCAACTGATTCAGAACAGATGCCATAAATTGGGAATTTGAGAAGCAAGGCATTTGTTTTTTTGTAACAGTAAAAATTTTCACATATCTGAAACATATTCTTCCAATCTTGTTGCTCTTAAATTTTTGATCAATTTGAAAACATGTGAAAAGATGCTCAATAAAGAAAAAAGAAAAAAATCATACCAACTCTGTATGGGTCATCCTTCTGTGGAATTCCATAAAGAATTAATACTGAAAGCTTATCGGTGATGTCTTCTTTTCCACTGGAAAGAATGTCCCATGAACAAAATTGCTCTCAGAATTCTTCCACTTGCCAAAAAACCAAAACAAGACCAGACAAAAAATGCTGGAGAGCTGCCAATCCCACTAATTTCCCCTCCCTCTTGCAATTCCTTGTGTCAGCTTCAACATGGTTCCAGAGTTCTCTCTACCTTCTAAAGCAAATTTAGAAGTAATAAAAGGATTATTCCATTTCACTAATAAAGTTCTCCACTGGATTAGAAACTTGATCTGAGCAAAAGGAGATCTTTGCAAAAGACACATATTCTAGATTCAGCTAAAATATCTAACATATTTAATGCAAGCTAGAAATCCACATTCACTTAAAATGCCATTTTCTCTCTCTCTCTTCTTACTGTTTCTGAAGCAATTATTATTGACGATAAAAATCAGCCAAGAAAAAAGCTTGAAGATGAGAATACTATTAGTTTTTTTTAAAAAAAATGAGTTACTCTTTTTTATTGTTCATTTCTAAATAATTAAAAAATAAAACATGTTCTTCAGTGATGAATAAAAGGTTTGAGATAACATATTTATATATTAAAGCACTGTATGTAAAAACACTTGACTTTCCCAAAGATGATAGCTGAAAAAAAAATACGCATCTCAACAAATTCTCAACACATGTTTAACACACGTTCTGCTCAGGATATTCAAGTCGTCCCTGATCTGACTTCTATTATTGATTGGAACTGGTGTTTCAATTGGAAACATCACAGTAATTCAATTTAGAAAATCAATCTGAACAGTCAAATCAGGTCAGTTAAAGATTCCGAAAACAGTGTTTTGCACACTAGCAAAAGCCATTCAATCAATGGAGTTTGAAGATTTGTGTGAATTGCCTTCTGGCAGAATCTTTTAATCAAATCTTTGTTCAGCCTTAATTCTTATGCTTAGGACAAATAGTACTTGCAAGAGTAAGCTGTATTTCTACTTCACTGCTGTTTCCACAAGAGACAAGGATTCAGATGCTTCTTTGATTATGGGTTTCCCCCTTCACTTTTATTGAGGCTGAAAGATCTATTTTTGTCCTCTTACTATTGTTAGTAAGTCTCAAAAAATGACTGCAGGGCAGTGGATAGCAGTCCATTTATTCTTAAAGAGATTAGATTAGGAACAAGGGATGGATTGTCCTGTTTTCTTGTAATAGAATAACATTAAAGATTTGAGTTTTGCAGGGAAAACTCAAGCAATCATCCCCACTTCTAGTATTACAAATAAGCTGCACTTTGAAGTGTAATGCACCAAAAGCGATGACTTTGAGAACAACAGTTACACAAATACATTTTGTGATGACTATTCTGCTAAGCAAGCAAAAGGCATTAGAGCAGGGGTCCCCAATCCCTGGTCCGTGGACCAGTATCAGCAACCGGTCTGCACAAACAAGCAAAGCCCCATCTGTGGGATGCAGGCAGCACACAAAACCATGCCCCCTCTGGTCCACGGAAAAATCTCTCTCCACGGAACCGGTCCCTGGTGCCCAAAAGGTTGGGGATCTCTGCATTAGAGTTAAGAATAGTCATTTCTGCTGCTTGCATTATTGAAGTGTTTGAAAGAACTAATTCCCAGGGAGCCCAAGAGAGTTACACAAAACAGATGTGCCAAACCAGGCGAGATAGCCAATGGGTCTTCAACTCTCAAAGAGATAGGGGTTTTGTCTATCCCAGTATGTGAAATCTGGCCCTGGCAGGTTGAGTGGAGGAGACTGAACAATAGTCCCACAGTCAAGAAGGCAGGCCCAGTAGGCTAAGAAGTGCTAAGAGCAGGACAAGACACTTAGCTCTGGTCACCCACTGAAGCAGAAAACGTCTCCAGCCATAAAGGTACTTGTGATACTGGAGTGAGATAAGAGTGGGAAAAAAACCCCTGTAAGATATACCAAGAGTAAGTGATAATTGATTAGCTCATTAATAGTGTTTATACACAAGGTAATTGTCCAGTGATAACTAAGGATGACAAAGAAATGGTTTAAAGTGAACAGATGTTAAACACAGCTTCCACTGCACAATGCCTGGCAGCAATGCGCAAAGTCCAATGACATTCATCATTTTTGAATTCAAACACTTAGATAAGACAGCGCGTGTTGGTGAGAAAAAAATTCTTTTTCTTCTCTCAAAGAAGCATGCATTAAAGACAAATGTATTTTTAAATATGCACACATTACATAAAGCTGTATGCAAAAATTCACATATATAACTATTTTTTTTAAAAAAGTCCACATCAAGAGTTATGCAGGAGAACCAACATTAAGTTGCAAAACTCACATATTAACGTGCATTTATTACAGAAACTTTCATATAGCAACACTTCTGGATTACTTTTCGAAGTTGATAAAATAATCCCAATAAATCTGAGAAAACATAGTATTAAATGAATACATATGTCATACTAACATTGGCCAGATTTACACTGATCTGTATGTACTTGATAGGAGCACAATTGTTTTGAGAATAACCACTGATGAAAATATAGCTACCACTTTTTTTCTTTATTATGCAATAGATCCCTTTGTTTTTTGCTTCTGATCTAGCAATATCAACCCTCTGACCTGATTCATTGGTAAGGATTTTTATTAAGCCGGTAGCTACTGCTTTACGTGATAGTTATTTTTTTAATGATCAGCCTGAAAATCAGCAGATCTGATTTTATCAGTATATTTTTTAAAAATATCAAATTTCTGTTTTTTAAAAATATATCAGTTATATAAAGAACATAATAACATTCAAATTAACATATTTGTGGGATATTTCAGGCCAGTCGTTTAAAACTGAAAAAAATAAAATAAAAAGGTTTCTGAAAGACAATTAAGAAGGGAAACTCATTAAGATTTTGTTGGTATAGCTTATGTTAGCACTATTGGACTCAATATCTATTCTTTTATTACCCTTGGGAATATGTTGTTTGCTTGCTAGCAAAGGTTATTCTGCAAACACCACATATTGCAAAGCTGTGATGGACAAAAAAAAAAACCACATAAGAATATTGATACTCCTGGTTTATATTCTTGATCATTAATACAAGATGCTGATGATGAAGACAAACGATGATGATGGATTTCTATGAAGACTTTCCTTGAAGGATCACATGATGCCTGAAATATCCAAAGTCTCTATATTGTGGTGGGTTTCTCTCTCTCTCTTTCTCTCTCTCTCTCCCTGTGTTTCTCTCTCTCTGAATGAAAACCTGAAATGAATTAGTGCCATTTGTTTCATTCATTTTCCATTAGCTAATACATAAAAGAAAAGCAAAAAGTTCCCAATGGCCGTATATTCATGTGGAACTCATCTGTTTTCATTTTTTGAGTGGGTCAGGTGGGTGAGGAGGTAGCAATTTATTTTGTTTGTTGGGCACAATTAAGTGTGTTTACCACCAGGGAAAAAAATGCATGAACTTTTAGAGAGAAGTTAAGGTGTGCCTTTCCGTGGTTTTTAAAATTGCTCTCAAAGACATCCATGTCCCATTCCTGCGAAGCTCATGGATCAGATCCTTTGGAGTAGAAAGCTTCATTATTTCATGAGTATTGAATAAGAAATACAAACACTATATGGATTAGAACAGCAGCTGGGTTTCCAGCCAAAATCAGTGAGAATAATAACGCCACTATAATAATAAAGATAAATTAAATGTTAATAAACTAATAGCTGAATATGATTATAATGTATGAACTGAAAAATAAATGAAATTGGTATGGGCCACATCCATGTGTGTGTTTGTGTGTGTATTTGAGCATTATAGTATCAAACGTTAAAAAAAAAAAGTTTTGGAACAGAGATGCAAGCATAACATCTCTCTGCAATTTCTTAAATCCCCAAACCAAGCAACAAGTGTAAAAGTCATTTATGAGATTCCAGAAAAAGGCATGGCTGCTTTAAGTTCCTGCAGACGGGGACTATTTCTGTGTCTGTATGCACTCTGAAGCACCTTTATGCTTTCAGATCTAAACACTGTGCAGCCCTTCCTTCCTTCCTTCCTTCCTTCCTTCCTTCCTTCCTTCCTTCCTTCCTTCCTTCCTTCCTTCCTTCCTTCCTTCCCATCCAGAGACTCTCAGTGGCTCACAATATACCATATACAAGCAGATTTAAAACACTAGTAAACCTAAAATGAAAGACCACTAATAATCTTAAATACTTTCATATTATCAAACTAATTGGATTTTAAAATGATAATCAGATTTGTTGATTATTGTTTCTGTGATGGAACTATATAAAGAACATTATCATGTTAGAAACTGAAACTGTGTCAGTTGCTACCATGATTAATATTGTTGTAAACATTGAATAGCATTTGGCTACAAAGCTCCATGGTGATCTGGGGCCAATTACTTAGTCTTATCTTAAACGTTTCCTTAATAGCAGATATATATATGAAGATCCATGTTACCATAAAGCTACAAACCTTTAAGGTCTTGCAAGATTCTTCTTCTTCCTCTTCCTCTTTCCTCCTCCTCCCCCCCTTCCGCCTTCCTTCTCTTTGCATTTTATTCACACATCATATCTGAAAAAAAAGTTTGGACAGTTTTGGACATTGTGAAACTAAGTCATGTAATCGCAAATATGTCAGTATTGAATGTTTAAAAAGACCAAGCTGATTTGGAGGTTCTTGAGAAAGCCTGACCTATAAATGTCAATGCAGTGGATAATGTTATGCCCTATATCCAACCACAACATATTGTAATAAATTGAGTAGCTAGTATTCAATTGTTTAAAGGCACAGCATGCTTTTTTCATTTTTTCAGTGAAAAAAAGGGATGTTAAAAATAAAATTAAGTAATGAATTAACGGATGGAAGTAAGTGCTACTAGGCATTGTAGGGAAGTTATATTTCATAGACTTTTCATAACTTCTGCTACCTTCTTCCTTTTTTGAAGCAGATAAACCTATTGAGAAAATGCTAAAAACTACAATAGAACACTATCTTTGTTTGGACTAGCCAAATGTCACAAAATACCAATAACTTCCAGAGGATAGTTATGTTAATTTGTGCAGCAAAAATCGACTGTTAGCTTTAACCTAGCTATTGAGATTAAAATACCCAGAATTATGGACCTCACCAACCTCTGCATCACTACCTACTTTTTAGTTTGATGGTCAGATGTACCAACAAATCACAGAAATATTCATGGGATCACCATTCTCAGGACTCAGAGGTCATAATGCAGCATCTTACAAACTATGCACTTCCACAGGTGGAACCAAAAGTAGGGATCTGGTATGTAGACAACATAATAAAAAAAGGACAAGTAGAAAAGATACATGAAATAATCAATAACATCTTCAAAGAAATAATATTCACAAGAGAAGAAGAAAACGACAAGACACTAGCCTTTCTGGCTATTCTCATCAGCAGATAGCAAATTAGAAACACAAGTCTATTGAAAAACCACCCACACTAAGTGCTCAATTACTAAAGTAAAAACCCAAACTCCCGCGAGACAAATTGTGTAAGAATTTATTTAGATGAGCACAAATGTACTACAGTGACCCAGAAGACCAGAACAAGGAAACAAACTGTCTGTCCATCTTCCAACAGAATAGATCCCCACACAGCTTTATCAAAAAGTGCCTGACCACTCAACCAACGCAAACTATGAAAAACATAACACTATCATACCTCAAAAAACATTTCAAAAACAACCAACGAAGTATTACAATGACATGGTATCACTGTAGCACACTAGCTGACTAAAGCCCTCCAAGACTTCTTAAGTAAACCAAAGGCCCCAAAAGCCCAAGAAGAAAAAAGTCATCTGATACATACAACATAATGACTATAACAGCCACTATATAAGACAAAAAGGCAGAAGACTAGCAAAATGCATCCAGGAACATCAGCTAGCAGTCAGAAGAGAAAATGAAAACTTCTTATTCTCACAACACATGGACAGACTCAACTATAGTTTCAAATGGGAAAGTGGGAGCATCGTAGACTGAGAGAAGCAGGGACTGGCTTCAGACAATCAAGGAGGAAAAAAAATCTAATCAAGGAACTACCAAATAGAAACATACACCCACCTACTCTGACAGGGAAAGCTACTGTATATAAACAGAGAGCAAATCCCACACTCACTAGCACTGATGATGTTACCTAGTTGGGTAATTAAATGTCTACAATCATACAGCCAAGCTCAGAGAGCACCAAGGACTCCACAGTTCAAAACTAACTACATACATTCTATTGGAGCAATAGATATAGTATCACAGTACTTATGGAATAGTTTATTATCCTGAACCATAGACACAAATATCTGATTATTATATTCTATAATCTGACAAAATGGATTATAGCTTAAGAAGACCTTCACTATAATAAATGTGTTAGGATTTAATGTACCTAGAATATTTCTGAAATGAAATTTTTGCAACAGGTACTTGAATGTTTTTATAAAATAATGATGCTATTATGATAATAATGTTCCCTAGACAATCATCTAAGCTAATTATTCAATAAACTAGGTTGGTAGGGTGTGTGATAATGATTATAATGAAAATTCATTATATATCCTTACCAATGTGCAGTATAAATTAAAACATATGCATGATTACACAAATATTTACAATTAAAACAAATAAAACCTACCTTTAATACTTAAGGAAGTAGTACACATGAGCCACCACTAGATCTTAAGAATACTCATAAAATGAAGGTCCTTGCCATAAGATCAGTAAATGGGAGCAAAGTCAATGGATCACTGATGAAGATCCTGAGTTTATAAAGGAAGGAAACCAGGATAAAGCAAGAGTTCTGGAGACATGTAGGATAAAACACAACAGAGGTCAGGAAAAGCAATCAGGCCAAAGGACAATAGTCTCCATTTTACCTTCATCTTTGTGTGATGAGAAGTCTAAGTTGTCACATCATCATCAAGGATGACAAAGGACCAATAGACTTGAGTAGCATCAATATCAGTATCAATGATAATACGGAAACCTCTGATCATAAATCAGGGCATCCAAGGCAAATGAGGCCCTAGAACTGTTCCTTGATAGATGCTCATTATAAGGGGCGGGGAATCCAGGACCGTAATCTGCCATGATACTCCAATGAATAGGGGAAAAAAAGGCTTGATCCAACCAAGTGCTTGGACAATAACACCAGAAGACAACCTAAAAAGTGATATATAATGTAATATAATATATAATAAAATAGAAAGAAAGCTGTATATCATAAAAACCATACCTTTTAATAAAAATTCTTAGTAGAAAACGTTTCTACCAGACTCAGATATTTGCCATTATAAACCAACTTGGCTCTCCTGCAATGTCTGACTGGAAAGGGAAGTAGAAAACAGGACCTTAGACAGCTCCAAATGTTCTTCTGATGCCTGAAAGGTATTGGTGGATTTTCACTTCTTGCAGAGAGACCAGATTGCAATTGATTTTTTCCAGTATAATCCAGTGATGCAGCCACTGCCTCTGCAACACTTGAAAGCTAAATGAAATTTTATTTGAACAGGAAAGATTTCATATGAAAACTCTTTTCCTTTACAAAAAAGAAAAAAACAGAACACACAAAAAGGACCTGCATGAATATCCATCCCTCATAGATTATTCAATTAGTCTCCTATGTATGTTTCATCTTATTGGCCACAATTGATGTTTATTGCCAATTTATCTGAAAAGAGAATTTACAGACACACTCATGTAATGTGATCAAATTTCTAAATTGTCCTCCAGTCAAAACTTCCAGATACTGTCTGCTTCTTTAACTATAGAAAGTAGTTAGCTTTCTAATATGGTTGATTGAACTGTTCTGAAGAAGTTGGCTGGATTGTTAAGGGGGACTAGTTTGCTTAAGCGTGGTCTGCAAATCTGAAGAGCTGTTGGAGTCAAGAATGGTGATATATCCATACCTCCCCTGAATATGGAGCATGCTGGCCTTTTTTTAGAGAAATACCAGTACTCGCCTTAAGTCTTCTGTTGGGCACTGACATGATAGGACCAAACTAGGTCCCACAGGCAAATTATTGTTCTTAAGGAAAACTCTACTTTCTGTGTTCAAGAAAAGATTTCAGGAAAGCGGCATATTGTGGGAAAACTAAAAGGAAATACTTTCTGCTGTTTTTTGAATCAGATTGCACTTCTATATCCTCTCTGCTTCCTTCCTTTGTGCTAAGACTCCCATATGTTGGGGTGGAATAAAAATGGATTTGGGATAGTATCCATTTCCTTTACTTTCCCCCTAAACTTTATCTTCCTAAAGTTCTTGATGCATAAAACTGTGACTGTATGGATTTAAAAAATACTAATTTACACATCCAATCTTGTCGTAGTCTTGGCTTGATTGTAGAAGCCCTGCATCCATTCAGGCCTTTAGTAAATTGTGGTTGTTCTTTCTCCAGCAGCCCACAAAGGAATGGAAGGAAAGACAAGTGATTCTGCCCACTTTAAGGCTTGTCTCGTCCCACTTTTGGACCCAGCACTGCCCACTTCTGGCATATCTTTTCTCAACAAGAAATAAGGATCCTGATAGAAAAAAAAGTCTCTACTGTTTTACATGCATCCAAGCCAGTCTGGTTTTTGCTTCTATAGCTTCTCTCTTACACTCCCTGTAATGTCTTCTGGCTTCTGCTGACATTATTCCTTTAGAACGTTATTTCAATGTGTCACCTGACTAAACTGTTAAAATTCAGACTAAGCATTCAGTGATTTAAATCTAAATATTCAGTGATCTAAATTAATCTATCTTTAATTTAAATCCCTCTTCTGTGAGCCAGCAACTCATCTATGAAATTATGGAAATAAATACCTAGTTAAGAATTAGATATTCAATTACATCTACATATGTGGGTGGGGAAATGTTTCAGAAAAATGTTATTTCTCATCTCCATTAAAAGAAAAAAAACACACCTACATATGCCATGCTGTATAGCTTCTGTGTCCACCAACATATATTAGATAACACTGTCAGCATCACCTGACTTGATTGATATAACTGGAAAGTAGTGAGCCTTGATCTCAGATACTGTAAATGGTTGATAAAGTCATTCATGATATTCTTGCAAATTAAATGTGGGCTAGAGGAGACTATAGTCAAGTAAATGTGCAATCAGTTGAACAATCATATTCAAAGTATCCTCATAAATGGTTGTCCAGTCAACCTAGAGAAAGATATCAAATGGAGAAGCCCAGGGCTCCATCCTTCAGCCAGCACTGTTCTACATCTTTATAAATGACTTAGAGGATGGAATTGAAGGGTTGTTTATCATATCTGATAGCAAATGATGAGGCTTGGCTAACACTCTGGACACCAAGATTATAATTCAAAAAGATTTTGGCACATTTGAACAATGGGCTCTGTCTAAAAGCATAAAGTACAATTGTGATCAGTGAAATTTCCTCAGTAGAAAAAGTCAGATGTATATATGCAAGACTGAGGCTAGCTGGTTGAACGACAATTCCCATGAAAAGGATTCAGGGATTCCAGTGAATGGCCAGTCGAACACTCGCCAGAAGTGTGAATCACAGCATGCAGATCCTAAGAGTTAATACTTGCATTGTATTATGTATTAGTTAGATCTCATTAGGAGCACCTCTCTTTAAAAGAGAAGCTAGAATGAATTAGGAGGAAAGCTCTTGGGGAACTGAAGTTGAAAGGCAGATGGGAAAAGCATCCGATCAAAAAAGTTAAAATGACAATTTTTGCACAATTTACTTTTGTATAAATTAGGGCACAAATCAGACCTAATCAAAATATTGCACTGTGGTTGTTTAACAAAATCGAGGGCTGACTCTAAATAGATTGTTTCTAGCACTAATCACTGCTGTATGATACAAATGGAACTATCCATGACTATGTCAAGTTGATATCTTTGTCCTGACCTATAGTGTGTAAGAAGAGGCTGCGATGAATAGGAAAGATCTCAAAAAATCTGAGTAATTATTTTTTTTGGGGGGGGGAAGAGTTCTGACCAGTCCTGAAAAACAATGTTGTTCCAGATTCATTTAAGGAATCTGGCTCATTTTTGCATATGCATACTACAGATAGCCCTCGACTTACAACAGTTCATTTAATGACTCCTCAAAGTTACAATGGAAGAAATATTATTTCCCCCACCAAAGGAGAAACTGATAAGAAAATAGGACATGCAAGAAAGGTTGCTTTTGCAAACATACAACCTTTGCACCAAAGTAATAATAATAGCAGTAGTAGTGGTAGTAGAGTTGGAAGGCATTTTTGAGGTTCAGTTCAGTCTCTTCTTAAAAACTTCCCATGTTGGAGCATTCGCAGCTTTTGGAGGCAGGTTGTTCCACTGGTTAATTGTTCTAACTGTCAGGAAGTTTCTCCTTAGTTCTAGGTTGCTTCTCTCTTTGGTTAGTTTCCACCCGTTGCTTCTTGTCCTGCCTTCAGGCGCTTTGGAAAATAGCTTGACTCCCTCTTCTTTGTGGCAGCCCCTGAGATATTGGAACACTGCTATCATGTCACCCTCCACACATTGCAAGGAGCTTCTGGGTCTTCAGATCAGCAGCCTGCATGTTTACCTTGCCAATAGGGTATCTGATGATTGGCACAGCATATGTAATGATGGCATCTTGTTCTTGTTCTTCCCAGTTTGCTGGCTCTTTAGGTCCTGTCATATTCTTTGGTAGTACTTGGAGGTTGCTGTCTTCCTCGCCTCCTGATCACGGTTGCCCTGTGATTGCGGAATATCAAAGTACTTGTAGCTGGTCTGTATGTCTGCTATGTGGCCCATCGGTAGTTTCACCCCATCAGTCTTACCTACTTTCTGTCTCTTGACTATCACCCAGCCACAGTTCTTTACTCCAAATGACATCCCAGTGTCTTCACTGTAGATCTGTGTCATGGTGGATCAGTGAGCTGATGTCTCATTCAGCCCTTGGCATACAGCTTGATTTTGTCCATGAAGAAGAGGTGGCTGCTAGTAGTTCCACTCTTGAACTAGTATTCGTATTCAGGCCTTGTGATTATTTGATTGAGGAGACTCAAGCCTATGCAGAACAGCAGTGGGGACGGTGCGTCACCTTGGTATATGCCACATGTGGTGGCCACTTGCCTTTATCCTAGGCTTACATAATAAAGACGTTTCTATACTGTGCATATGGGGACCTACAACAAAATGTAGGTAGTCCTCATTTAATGACTATTTGAAGTTACAAGGGACTTTAAAAAAGCTACGTATACTAAAAAAGCTACTTACAACCTGTCCTTGAAGTTACAACTGCTACACACACACACACACAAACAAACACACACACACACACACACACACACAGAGAGAGAGAGAGAGAGAGAGAGAGAGAGAGAGAGAGAGAGAGAGTCACATGATTGTATTGCTTGACAACTCGCTTGCATTTAGAACCAGTTGCAGCATCTGGCGGTCATGTAATCACGATTTGTGCCTTTTTTGCCTTTTTCCAACAGAAAACAGCAAAAAAATGCCCATCAGATATGCTGGATTCACTTTACAAATGCAGTGACTTGCTTAACAACTATTTGAAAATGGTCATAAAAATCAAGTCGGATCACAGGGTGACTTGCTTAATAACCACAATAACTTACGATCAAAATTCCAGGCTCAGTTGTGATTGTAAGTCTAGGACTATTTCTGTTTCAAGATGGAGCATATGTGTTATAGCTGGTCTATATTAAGCATTCCCCTTTGCCCTGTTTTAACTTCATTTTCAACTACAGTAGCACTGAGCACATGGTGGATATTGAGCATCCTGTCCTCAGTATTGTGTAGAGCAGGGGTGGGGAACCCTAGCCCTTTTATGACTTGTGGACTTCAACTCCCAGAATTCCTGAGCCACTGTTGAAATCCACAAGTCATAAAAGGGCCAACATTGTCTACCTCTGGAGTAGAGTATTGTGTATTTGTGCTCTGTAATATCCTTTTTGTGTGCCTCTTCTAATCTTACAGATAATTCTTTTTTATTTGTCTTTTTCTCATTATGGCTATGTATCTGAAAGAACTTAGCATCAGAGTTCCTAGGAAGAAATTACACAAGTAAGAATAATGACAAATGGTGCTATATGGAGAATGAAAATCTCAAATCAAAGACAACATTTCCCCTTTAATAAATGTCCAATAATAATGTGCTTGCTTTAACATAAGAAAGAATTCTTTATCAATGGCATCAAACTTTAGCAAGGTTTATACAAAATATATAAACATCGAGTATATCAACATCACAAGGGCACATAAACAGATTTTTGTCAGCAGTGATAATGTTGGAAATGACATTTTCTTAAATGGTTCAATGAAGGAATCTTTTATTATATGAGATTATTTTAAGGATGAAGGGATCTTGGCGGCCTTGAAAAGTTTGGGACTATATTTTGCATTATGTATTTTTATTGGCTCAGGCTAATGGGTCTTGGAAATCTTCATAATTTTGAACATTCAGTCTGCCTGTCTCTGTATCATGGGCTTTTCCCCCTTCAAAGTAATAACAGCAGTACTGTAAGCTTGGATGTGTAATATCATGACATATGTACAAAAGGAGGAAATTCTGTTATTCTGATTTTCCTGACTGTGTTACTGCTGTTTGGTTAAAATACTTCCATAATACTGGAAAGTTAATATGCCAACACGACATTCCATAATTTGATCTATGATTTTTTTTTGAAATACTGAAAAAAGATGCTTTGGAACTAATAATCTCATACCAGCAGTAAAACACAATTAGCAATAATTGGCTAAATTACTGTACATATTAAATCAAGAGATGGAACTGAAAAAGAAATGTTATGACAATTGGAATCTTTTTATTCAGTTTAAGAAGATTAGGTATAACATGGATATTAACTGATACAATTCATTTATAACATAATGAAACAATTTGATTTCATTTCTAAAAGTACATAGATTGCTAAGTATTAATTAATAAAACAGATTATACTTTTGCGAAGCTAGTGAGTTTGTGCACATTTGAAAAACAATTGTCTTTCTATTATGATTTATTGATAATTTGTTGAATAATGTATTTTTGTTAAATATGTTAAATATTTGTTAAATATTTCTCAATTTTAAAATGTATAGATTGTTATTACCTTAAATTGGCAATAAATTAAAATTATTACATTTCAAATGGAAAGAGGAGGAGGAAGAGAAAGAGGAAAAAAGATAGCTTCACGGGGAAAATCAACATGATTTTGAATGTCTTATGTTTGGTCACAACTTCCAATTATGCTTTCAGTCAATGAACCACTTCCTTCTGCAGGAAAGGGCATTTAGTTTATCAGCATGTAATCAACCTTTCTTGAAGATACTACCAACAGACAGATTGGGACTTGATTGATTATGTGCTATCGGGTCACTGTCATCTCTTAGCAATCACATTTATACATTTTCTCCATGATGTAACCTGGTGTTTCAAGTATTCCAACTGTCCATTGATTGCCACGATAACTGAAGTCCATCCACCTTGCTGCCGGTCATTTTCTCTTTCTTTCCGTATTTCCCAGCATTAGAGCCTTCTCCAGGGAGTTAGGTCTTCGCACAAGGTGTCCACAATAGGATAATTTGAGCCTGGTCATTTGTGCTGTGAGTGAGAACTCTGGATTATTTAATGATTCGCCTTGGCTGTCCACAGTATTCTCAGAAGTCCTCTCCAACACCCACATTCAAAAGCATCATTACTCTTCCTATTCTCAGAGTTTCCAGCCAGCTCTGTTTGCAGCAGTTGAGCTTCGGAGTTGAATGGGGCAAGGTGTTCTAGAGGACATCTCTAGAACTTTTGGATTCAACTTCGGCTTTCCTTTTATTGCTAGATGAGGGGAGAACATTATTGCTACCATCACCACCATCATTATCATCATCATTATCCTGTCTCAAGGAGTCTAACAAGTTACGGATTTGGTTTGAACCAAGGAGGTAGTTCTTACAATTGCTTAAGACCTCGGATGTGGAACCTATAATTCTCCAGATGTTGCTGAGTTCTGTTCCCCGTAACTTTCCTCACTGTTGATGCTTTCTAGGGCGTTGGAGTTGCACCACCACATCCAGAATATCATAGGTTCCCTACACCTGCTGAGCATTTTATCCAAGGGATTGGATCATAAATACGTAGTTTGTGTAGGCACGTACTTAGAACAGGTACAGGTTACCAAAGTAGTCCCCTTCAATTCAGTTCTCGACTTGTGATGGCTTTGTGAGTTCTTCCATGGACTTTTCTCCACCACGGCAGGAAGTGCCTTCTTTTGGATGGCATTTCACCCCCCACCCTTTAGCTGATAAGCTCGGGATTTTCAGGTGGTGTCCTGTCCAAGTAGAAACCAGTAGAAGCCCAGCTGAGGTCTTTGAACTTGAGGCCATTCTCTTCTCCTAGTTCAGGGGTAGGCAACCTTGGCTCTTTTATGACTCGTGGACTTCAACTCCCAGAATTCCTGAGCCAGCCAAGCTGCCAAGGTTGCCTACCCCTGTCCCTAGTTAGTGGAACAGACAGGGTCGCTCCCTAGCACTTTTAATAGAACCATAGTCTAAGTCAGTGGTAGGCAACCTTGGCTCTTTTATGACTCGTGGACTTCAACTCCCAGAATTCCTGAGCCAGCATGGCTGGCTCAGGAATTCTGGGAGTTGAAGTCCACGAGTCATAAAAGAGCCAAGGTTGCCTACCCCTGGTCTAAGTAAATCTCAAATTGTTCCAGACTTTGCCACCATCTATGGAAGCCCTTCGCTGCGTTGCAGTCCCTTCAGTGACAGGAACACTTCGGCGAGGGGGCTTCCAGGTACTCCACCGTGTCTCGCCGTTTTAGCCCCCCTGGCTTGTCCGCTGCCGCCGTTTGCACCGACTCAGCTCATAAGCGCGACCTTCCCCCTCGCTGGAGCACGGGAGGCGCCCTTCCCCAAGCTCTGGGTCCGGGCGCCGGGGGCGGGGCGGGGCGGGGCGCAGAAGGCTCGGTCTGTCGGAGCCGCCCAGTCGGGGGACTCTTTTTAAGTTTTCCGGAGCTTCTCCCAAGTCAAGCGGCGGCTTCAGTTCCGCCCGCCTCTGGCGTTTCGTGGTCTGAAGCGCAATCCTGGGCCCACATTGCTGGGTGGCTGGGACAAAGAGACGAGGATCCAGTCTGGTTACTATGGCAACAGCAGAGGAATAGTTTTTTTAAAAAAAAGAGAGAGAAAGAGAGAGGGGGGGGAGGAGGCGGGCTTCCAAACGCTCACTCCGTCCCTTGTCAAATTGCTGCCGCCGTGTAAGAAACGTTGTTTTAAAAATTCCCCAACGTGTGCAAAATGCGTTGATGCGGCCCGTTCACACACGCAACGATTCCACCACCACCACCCTCCATTTAGTTTAGCAGCAGCGGCGGCAGGAGAACGAGAATGCCGAACCCACGCGCGCGCCTCCCTGTCTGCATGCAATGTGTGTGTGTGTGTGTGTGTGTGTGTGTGTTTTCTTTAAAAGGCAGTGGTTGGCTGCTTTTCCGGACATGATGTGGTAGAAGCTGTCACCATAATGGAAATTCATTGCTGTAGCTATGGTAAATCGAGTTTTCTGCCCGTGCTGAATGCATTAGTCTAATGAGATGTTTGCAGCTGGGGAAGCTCGCCGTGCTAAGAGGCAGGGAAAAGATGGCTTGTGGAAGGGTCTCTGTACACGTGCTACAAGTCCTCGACTCTTTGGGTCAGCAGACCTCCTGCTTGTAAAGAAGCTGATCCAGCATTAAACGCTAGCACTGTAGGTAAGGGGAGGCGAGGCGCTGGTGTGCAGTTTCCCCCTTCGCTGGGTCGGTGCGGTCGGGTTGCCCTGCTCTGCTCTGCTCTTGAAAATCGTGCACGGGCTCGCCTGTCGTCTTCTTCGCGCGCTCAGCTTCGGCTAGGGTGCACGTATGTGTTGTGTGCACACGCGCGCACACACACACACACATATGTGGCACGGGATCCCCTCTTTTTCACGGGCGCTTCGAGCCACGACTTAAGTTTATCCATCTTCAAGCTAATTAATAGTGTCTTCTTTGGAACTGTTCGGTGTCGGGGAAAAAAAAAATCCCTTTCGCGGGTTTTTTTTTTTTTAAAAAAAACGTGTCCGTGAGACTGACACTCTGTGGGTGTGCGGTGAGTTCCGTGTGGTTTTTGATTTTTTTTTTGTTGAGTGCCTTAAATATGAGTGCTTAAAAGATTTCTCGTGTCTGTGGAAGCGCACTTTCCCCCATTTCTGATGAGCAGAGAGGTGTGTGCATCTTGTGACAGCTGTTTAATGCAGAAAATATATAGTACGTTCTTATAATTGATTTTCTCCCGAGACTGATTTCTTGGAGCTGTTCTCTCTAGTCTATTTATATACCTGAATGTTTGTGCTGGTTTACAAATTTTTGCCGGAAATTTGTGAAAAGCTCTGTGAATTTGTGTCGTTCAGCTTGGTGGTTTTCACTTAGAGCATATGAAGCACGGAACTTATAAAATGTATCTATATATATATATATCTCCGTGATTTAGCAAACGATGTGCTTGCCTGTATGTGCTTTTTTTTTGTCTTTTGAAAATGTTTATCGCGATGTACGGTTAACAGCTATTTCATTTTACATCTTGAAATGAAAACAGCTTTCAACAGTTTTCTTTTGTGACCGGTGAAAAGCCTCTGTTGTTTAATAAAGCTCTTTTCAATGTTAATCACATTATTACTTATACCAGGGAGATAATGTGAGTAATTGAACAATGAGCATCTTTAGAAGTTGCTTTTCCTCTCCATCCCACCCCCTTGTCACAATAGTTTGTAAATAAGCACTCATGAATGGATTTTAGGTGTCAGTATGGAATTTTTCTCTCTCTTTGTGTGTGACGTATTTCTGGAAATGTAGATTTTATTTTTGAACAAAATGCTTTTAGATTTGTGATCAAATAGTCTGGAGAAGCAGATGCTTTTAAAGGTGTGTGTGTAATCTATAGTTTCTCAGGCTGAATTTGGAGAAAAATCAAGACTAGGAAAGATATAAACAAGAATGAGTCATGTAACGGCTTGGAATATTCAGAGGCAATCCTGAAAGAAGCTGGATTAAAATCTTCCTACTGTTCCTAGATAGATAGTCATGACTATTTCTAATATTGAGAAAGCCTTTGGAGATAAACACCACATAAAGGATAGTTGTGGCCCCTAACCAGTGAAACTAGTACATGATTTGGATTTAGATTCAATTAATTCATATTATATTCATTGGTTTTCCTCCATGTTATTTTGATATAACCTGTCTGTGGATCAAAGGCTGACATTTAAAATATCTGCTTTGAGAGATGCATTGTTTAATATATTTCTGTTCTATTTATTTGAATGTGCATGTATTTTAAAGAATCATTTTCTGGAGATTTTTGCTTTCCTTCAATATATTGTTATATTTTTAATTTGATTTTTTTGTGGAGAAAGAGCTAGGACAATAGTTTAATTTCTACATCTGGAGCAAAAAAAATATGCAAATATGTCCAGATTATATATATAAAAAAAATCAAACTGAATCGCCCATCAGAATCAATTCTAAAACAGAGCTTTGTATGGATGTAGTAGCTGAATCTATTTGATATTTTCAGAAACTTGTTTGAAACATTTGTAAACAGAACACTTTTTACTACACAGGTGGATGCCATGGGAAAGAGAATAAAAACTACAAATGGATGTGTGAGTTTGAGCCTACAGCAAGAGTTTATATTGTGAATGAGCAAACAATGACCACCCAGCATAAAAGTGAGAATTTCTCTGAGGCACTTCTTAGTTTAACTAATACATTTCCCCAGAGACAGTTCCCAGTTAATTTTCACCCTTGTTTTTCTCTGCTTCTTCTGTCTCTATGTAGTAGACAAAATAGATGATAGAAAGTGAGATAGCTTGATGTCCTTTGCACATCCTTTTCTTTTCCTCTTAGAAATGGGGCTTAGTGAGCTTATGTTTAAAATGAAATAGTACAAAAGTCTCTCCTTCCTAATCATTCATGCTTGAAAATGTGTGTTTTTTA
Source organism: Protobothrops mucrosquamatus (assembly GCF_001527695.2). Lineage (NCBI taxonomy): Eukaryota > Metazoa > Chordata > Lepidosauria > Squamata > Viperidae > Protobothrops > Protobothrops mucrosquamatus. The sequence continues at coordinate 19,219 of NW_015386831.1, forward strand.
TTTTAATTTAAACTACCAACATCCCAACTTTTGAATATATTGGACTTGAAAGATACTATGATTTTTAGCTTTTGAATATCTCTCTTCCTTCAACCTACCCAGGTATTCATGATACTATTCATCATCATCATCATCAACATCATCATCATCATCATCATCATCTCCTTTATCATTCATTAAAGGTAGGATTAAAAAAAAGGCTTCATGGACAAAGTTCTTTTTCTTACCTTGTGTCTTAATTTCTTCAGCATGCTATTTCATACTTCTTTGCATGCTGATCTTAACGCTTTGCTTAACAGGGCTTACCTTGAAAGTGAATCGTGTAATGATGATGATTCGAAAGGATTGGTGTAACTTGCAGATCATACTTCTATCAGGCCATGATAACTTGACAGAACTTCCATGTTTAGAGACAGTGTACCAGATGAGAGGGGGCAGAAACTAGAGAAGCACTGTTTGATTCACATGGCTTCCTGGCAAGACTTCATCGGCCTCTGTCAGAGAAAGGATGCTGGGTGAAGCAGATATTTAGGGGTTTTTTTTTAATGGAGGCACGTGCCTTTCCTTTCTTGTCAAATGAATTTTGTTTCCCTGTTTTGTTATATCTGTGAATTGAATGCAGTTGGATAAGAACAAGAGCATGCTTTTTAAAATATAGTTGTTAGCTGTAACAGGTAAGCCCATCCCAGGTCATACATGTCTGTTCTCTGTTCTTTCCTTTGATGACATGAATTGCTACAGGGCAGTTTTCTTTCTGCCACACATTCATGTGTAACTGAGCAAAGTTGTAATTTAGGAACTTATGGGGCAATTTTGGCTTATCTGAAATTAGGGTTTTAAAAAAAGTCATGCTTTATTTCATTATTGTATTGGCTTCCATTTCTTCTGAATGGCATACACAAGGGTCCCTTCACAAAAGATCCTTTTTCTTTCACAGGTATCTTTCTTTAGTAGATTTATCTTGCTTTTCCCCAAGAATTTCCAGTTCATGGTGAGGTTTTTTTTTTGTTTCCCGATTTTCATAAGAGCCTTAGGAGTTTTATTAGGCTGCCACTGAAACACAGTAATTGCCCCAAGGTGGAGAGATAAGCTTCAAACATGGTTGAGGATCTAACCACAGCATTAATTTGGTTCTCTGGGAAATCAGTTACATGCACATTTATATATGCACATACAGAGCAGAGAAATAAGAGAAACCATTTAAACTTTCAAAGGGATCATTGCAGAACTTTATCTACCTTTGCCTCACCCCCATTATTAATTACAGCAAGAATAATTTATAAGGAAGTCACAAGCCAGTGACATTCAAAAGTTAAACCTTTTGGCTGATTAGCAACACATACAGTTCTGCCTATGAACACTTGAAATCCACTAAATTCTGCATTTTAAAATAATTAAAATGTTTATTTTTCCTTAAGATGAACATGGTATGTAGAAAAACATCTTGTTTACTTACACATTAACAAACTAAAACATTATCTTTATAGTCTGAACATTAAAATACTAAATGCCCTTGGAGTTACAATGTAATGCAAGCATATCACTGCTTCTCTTGTTGTATTCTCTGATTGGCTCAACCTACATTCTCAAGTTAATTATTTTATTCAATGTACTGTTATTGCAGTTTTGCACTGAGCAAAATGCACAGTGAACAATATATTGGTACAGATCTCCTGAAAATTTACGTTATGGAAATCCCTATATTATTGTTGTGCCAACCAAGAGTCAAGAAATGAGCAGAGGAAAATACTATCTGGGCCATGTAGCCTTTTCAACAAGACATATAGTGGCCTATATCAAACCATGTTCTTCCTTAGTTTGCCCTCCAGCAAAAATGTACATAACAAGGAATTAAAATAGTTGCCATCAATGAGTTCCAACTCATTGTGCAGATTTTTCTTTTTGCATTCATATATTCTAGAGCTGCAGATAGAGAGAAGATACAGTCCTTTTACAAGTATCCATTCTTGAACAAAATGCTATCTATACTTACATCCTTACAAACCTAAGATACATATTAATGCCTAATATTCACGAATCATACATATATAAACTTATTTTACACTGTGATTTGAAAATTACTTGCATGGCTAACAATTAAGAATGATTGTAGCTAGTTATGTACATATGTAGGTAAATCAGAAAATACCTGGTATGCATATCTTAGGATTTAGGGATATTTTCTCTATGTACTTCATGAAAAGATGATAAAAGCAGAAATAAATATGAGATTGCAAACCAAATATTTCAGCAGCAAAAAAAAAATCCCACTGGAATGTCTTTGATGAATGTGCAGTATGTCAATTAAAATATTGCATTTTTCACTGAAGACTGAAATAGCCAATAAATATTTACTAAGTCATTTATTTTATCCATTAGTGAAAAGCAATTGATTATGTAATGATATAAAAATTAAAAACCTAACAAAATGGAATTAAAATGTATAAACTATGGGCGGAAGGAATCATCCCACTGTAAGTAATATTGCTACATTACAGTTTAAAGCTAATTGTGTAGTTAAAGAAACCTAAAATGATGCAGAAGAGGTGTTTTTTTTCCTGAACAAATCAAATCACTTTATTTTGGTCATTGGATCAGCGATTGTGACTGTGTTTGCATAATCATGAATTTTGCTCACTGCTGTTCTGCTGTGTGAACTAATTGTAGTTAAAAATAACTTGCCCGTTTGCCTTTTTCTGGACTGATAGATAATAATGCTGGGGATCATAAGCATAGATCAAAAGACTGGTTCATTTATTTTTTTCAAAACAGCCGGCCTTTTAAGGAATTTCATCTGTTTAAAAAACACCCCAAAGGAGCTTTAAACAAAATACAATCTTTAGTACATGCACATCCCCCTTTGGGCTATATGTTAGAACTTTATTTATTTATTAAATCCTATAGTGTTTTCATATAATAGATACAAAATTGCCAATTTTCAACACCATCACTGGATATTTCCCTGAGGATAAAAGTTATGTGAGAGAAATATAGTCAGGTCTATACCACTGTGCTACAAAATGGAGTTACACTACTGGAAAAATGCTAATGTGAGAAATGTTCTAATCACAGGTATCACCTAGGTAACCAGAGATTGTAAAGAAACTTTAAAAAGATTAGCTATTGCTATGTTAATTATTTCATGAAAGATGACGGACATATCTTTATTGCATTCCAAAACAGTCAGGATATGAAGCCAGATTCTGTGACTCTGCTATAGAATGCAGGTTATAATGTCAATACCAGGTGAATAATTCATTTTGTAGTTCTTCTAGCCTTCAAACACAATTCATGCATTCAGTTGGAAAGACTGCCTGCAAGTGATTCCTAACTCTCAGATGGGGATTCAGTCTCTTCTGCCACCCAAACTTTGGGACCTTTCCCCCCCCCAAAGGGCCAAAGGAAGAAGCAGGTGATCAACATGCCCTAGGCCAGGGGTAGGCAACCTTGGCTCTTTTATGACTCGTGCACTTCAACTCCCAGAAGCTGGCTCAGGAATTCTGGGAGTTGAAGTCCACGAGTCATAAAAGAACCAATGTTGCATACCCCTGGCCTAGGCAAGTGTGACAATTTCCCAAAACATTTTCCTTGCAGAAACATTTCCGTAAAGAACCTGCCTTCTTTTTCACCAATCCTCTACATTTGCAGGCACTTTTATCCTAAGTATAGATATCCCCAATCCTACCCTCACAGCTTGCCATAAGTCATACAATACCGTGTTTCCCCAAAAGTAAGACCTACCCCGAAAATAACCCTAGCTTGATTTTTTTGGGGGGTAGGCCTAATATAAGCCTTACCCCCCAAAATAAGCCCTAGTTTTGAGGTGAGGTGCATGCCTAAAAATCAAGCTAGGGCAGAGGTGTGGGGGGTGGAGCTGCCCCACTTGCCCCGCACCCACTTACCCTTGCAGCCAGGCCTCCCATGCCCTGACACCAGCCTCGCGAGCCCATTTCTTCTGTGGCTGCTAGTTGCTGCTCGCACGCATCACCCCCAATCTCCATTTCACCTTCAGAGGCCTTCAGGAAAGGCTTCTGCAGCTGAGAATGAAGCTCCAGATTGACGCTCGCGGCACCTCCCAGCCTCCATTTTGCCGTCAGAGGCCTTCTGGAAAGGCCTCTGCAGCCAAGCACTGAGCTACGGTTCATAGCTGAATCCATAGCTTGGTTCTCGGCTGTAGAGACCTTTCCAGAAGGCTTCTGATGGTGAAATGGAGGCCAGGGACGATGCGCGCGAGTGGTGGTGAGTGGCTGCAGAAGAAGTGGGCCGGCTGGGCGGGGATGTTTGTGCTGCTGTTGCGAGGTGAAACTGTGGAAAAGACACTCCCCCCCCAAAAAATAAGACCTGGTGCCTCTTTTGGAGGGAAATTTTTTTTATGAGACCGTGTCTTATTTTTGGAGAAACATGGTAGCTCTGTTGGACCTGCCACAACTTAAACCTCCAAATAGAATTGTTCCTTGCTTCCATTTGTTGATAAAGATATAGTTTATTAGAGATCAAGTGCATTGCAGTATTGCAAAATCAGGACTGAGAATCGTGTGCCAAAATCCCTAAATTCTATTTTCCCCTCCCATAACTAATCCTCATTGCCATCCCAGGGTAACCAGTCAGGTTCAGGCAAGATATTTTCATAATGGTCACTCCCAGCACAGTTTGGTATGTGGCTCCCTGCTTCTTCCAGCTGGGTGACCTTGAGGCAACCTTTCGAGGAGATACAGCACTTACTTTCATTTTCCCAAGCATTAGCCCCTTCATTCCCCCTACCCACAGTTCATGGCAGTCTGTCACCACATAACAGTGAAGCGCAAGCAATCATAAGGTGGCAGCTGACAAGCTCCATTCCCCCCTTCACACAATTAATTGCATGAAATAGAGTGTCCAAATATTGCTAATGCTTGGCCAGATTTGCTGTAGTCAGGATAAGTCAACATATACGGGGTACATTTTACTCTAGACTGCATCCTACAAATGGTCTCTAACTTGACAGCATGTACAATGGCTTCATTCTTAGCTGGCCTTTGGATGTAGTAAAGTGTTTTATTTGACTTGAGTGTTCATATTTTTAATTCATTTACTGGTGGTATACCTCACTTTTCCTCCCAGAGATACACAATATTTTCTCCTCCATTTCCCCCTAGAATAACTATGAGATAGGATCTTTGTGCACTTTGCCTCAATCTCCTCAACCTGTGACCTTGAAAAGAAGGACCTGAAAGGAAGCTATCCACAGGATCATGAGATCCATTAAGTGGAATTCCCCTCCAGATTTTGCCACTGTAACTAGCAGTGTCAGGAATAAATTGCTGAGTGAGCAGGGCAGGCTGGCCCATTATTGAAACAGTGACGTGAATGCTCCTGGAGGAAAGTTACCCAAGTTAGCTGCACTTCTGATCCGGGACATTCCAAATTGTAGCATCCTGTTGTAGATCCCACTTGTAAATACTGAGCTAAAATGCACGTGTTCATCATTAATGTGACTGCAACTCTGCACTAGCTATATAGCAGGAGAGGAGTATTTTGCATATGTTCTGATTCCATTTGATGACCTTCATGCATTTTCCTCAAATTAGTGACAAACGAGAGGCATCCCTAGTATGCTCCGTCATGGCTGAGTAAATATTGGAATTTATTTGCATATTAAGTTAGCTGTAAAGCAAAACGTATCATTTTAAAAACTCCATAATGTGTCTAGTTCACCATCTGTGTGAAGAGTTACGTTTCTGAGAGCCTATAGCATTTGCAAAAGATAACTATATAATATTAAAAACCTATTAAGCATGTACATATATGCTGTATTTTTAATTGAGTTTCTCATCCAAAAATTTTAAATGAAATGTTAGCTTTTAGCTAAAGGGAGAAAATCTCACTCTTGGGTGTATAGGAAGCCTGAAATCAGGCATCTTCTCTTTAGTGAGGATCTGATAGATTAAATGCACATCTCATGCCAAATCATAGTTGGCTATAATCTGAGATATTTTTTAAATATGGCCTGGATCATCACCAAGATATCCATTTATCCTTTTTTTCAACTGAGCCCCAGGGATGTGATAAGCAACTTCCAAGACTTATCAAGGTCTTTGAAAATTATCCACTGCTCTCATTCATTGGGAACAAATAATTATGTAAAGAACTATACTGCCATGATATTTAAGCAGAAGCTAGAAAACTATTAAGGATGCTTTAATCTGGATTCCTGGACTGAGCCAGGATTGTATTTGATAGGTGCAATGCCTTTCCCTTATTCTAGGATTATATGATACTAAATCTGGGCTACTAATTTAGAAATACCTTCAATCCCAAATATATATCTTCATTGCATAAAACAGCACCCATCCCTAGGATTACTACATCTGGGGGGGGGGGTGTTAAAATAAATATTCACATCCATTCCAACAAAGGATATGTAGCTTGAAACATAAATTCTGGAAAGAACCAAATGACTTCCAGTAGATCTGTAAAAGCCTCTGCCTCCTAATTATCTGAAAATAGAAGCAACAAAGTGGCTCCTCACTCCAACCTAAATTATATCATTGAGATGAAGAAAACTTTACAAAACTAAGAATGGACTTTAAATTTAGTTTGACATTTTAATTCTAGTGGTTGCAATAAGGTCATGGGCTCAAAATTCTTGAATTCTACTGCTTAGTTTTTCAGATTTGGAGATTCTAGTAAAAAAGGAGAAAAATGTAGTTGTTCCAAAAATGAAATCTACCCATCCTTGTCTAGGATATGCCATTTTATACTTTAGCTCAACTTTGTTTTTATTGAATGTCTGAGGGATTATGTAGTGCAGCCTACCCAGAGGCACCTGACTGAAGATGATTACATTAATGTGTAGCAAATGAAGAATACTCTGAATTAAATGGCTAAGAAGATTACCACACTATATATAATTGTTCTGAAAGGATGAAATTGTTTTTTAAAATGGGTTTTAAAAAAAAGACATAAAAAAATGAAAACCTGCTTCTGCATACTCTATATAAACCCCCAAGATGAATATAAAATATATGTACATATTAAACGGTAGATTTAAGAAGGGTGTTTTTTGCTGATGTCGGAGATATGCTTATCCGTAGATAGAGAATTATGCATATAATGTAGATTTAATGATATGTTAAAGCATGAGCTCTTAACCTGGGTTCCATTGGATAAATTTCAAGGAGTTCATGAATTTGAATAGGAAAATTATTTTCATTAAATTCTAAGTGAAAGGTAGCTTTTCATTGAATAATTTAAATTGGCCAGGAAGTAATTTATGGTGTTTAAGCATCCAAAAATGTTTATTAAATTCAATAAATCTGACTATCTAAAATTATTATATCTTATAAAAGCATGTTATTATTATTGATTTTGGCTGTGGAGAATGATGACCCTATCAAAAGAACTGAAGCTTTTCTGCATGGGAACATTCTCTATCCGAAACCTCAGAGCAGTTAATCACATTTGCTTAAAATTGTTTGCACCTTAATGTTTCTTTTATATGCCCCAGTTTTTATTTTGGGGCAAAATAAAAATAAAAATGATCCATTGATCTTCTCTGTCTCGACAGCAATCATCTCGTTTCCATCTTCCCCGTGCATACAGCCACTGTTCGCTTTTTCAAAAACTGTTAATTAGCTGCTTTGAGACTTCATGGTTTCATTTTAATTAATGTTATTTTTTTATGAAACATTTTAAGCAAAAGAAATGATTTCTGTTAAAAATATTTAAATATAAGACTTGGAGAAGAAATTTTTGTTGATGAAATGGGAGGACGCTCATCCAGGCCAATGCAAAGCAAACTCTTGCTTCAAAGCTGTGGTATCATTTATTTCAGAGCTTGAAACCAGAAAGAGATGGCAGGAGGATCAAACCACTAGACCAGCTTCCTTGTTATCATATTACACATATATTCTTCCTTACAATTCTTTTCTAAAAGCCAAAGTTTATCACTTGTGCCACAGTTATAGTCTTGCAAGGCTTTAATCATGGCTGTTTGTATTTTGTATTTTCTGTTTATTTTTCTGTGCCTGGTTTTCATTTTATTTCAGAATAAAAATGAATGTGGTACATTCTTAAATGCTGTGTTCCAGACAGTTATTCTCTGTCTGAATAAGCAGAAAGCAACGGGTACATACATTTGCAATGCAGTAACAATGATGTGTTACAATGCAAATTAAATTTGATCTGTTACAAATTTCAGTGAGATCCTTCAACCTCTTTTGTGGCCCTTTCTTGTCAGAATAACTTCATTCATCTGCCAGATATATTTGCAAATAACTGGGATGTATTCCCAAGTTTCCCTATGGAAGACTTGCTCACTTCTTAAGATTAGATGGTCTCCTGCTCCCGTTTTCTTTTTGTAGTGGCAATTACAATGGTTGTTTCAGGAGAATTCTCATGCTTGAAAGGATTTGTCGTGTGTTTTTAACAAGAGGCTTTTGTGTTTTACCTTACTTGTTTTTCCCTCTGGCAGAAAGTTTGATTGCATCTGAATTAATCCCATGTCTTTTCAAAGTGACAGGAATATATTAATTGTTGTGAATGTTGCATGTCTGAGGTGAAATAAAATCCCAGTACTATCCCTTTAAAGCAATGTCACCTAATATATAAATCTTTGGACGGAAAGAGAAATATGGGAGAACAATTCTGTTCTTCACATTGCTCTTCAAATTGTTCTGTGACCTTGAAAAATGTCCTTGAAAATGCAGCATCTTCTCCCAGTGATCTGCTCAGCAAACTTTGGTAGCTCATCTGGTATGCGGTCCACTTGGTCCTGCATTTTGTCTGATCCCCAAATCACTGAGTTGTCTTCAGTCTCCTATGCATAGTTGGGAAAACTCCCTTTAATGTACAGCTCATTCCCTTGCCTATTGATTCAGAAATATGTATACTGACCACCAAGCTGTTCAGTTTTTAAAATTGAGATATTTTAATTGAACCATTTAGAGTAATATTCATAAGATTATTTAGTTAATAAAGTGAATTGTCCTATAATTTTCTTGGGATTTTTCTTTTATTGTCCAGTTAATAATAAAATTAGTATTTCCATTTTTCCCCCTGAAACAATTGATCCAGTATAGACACTCCTTGTAGTTTCTTGATTAACATGGACTCCAATGATGTCTGGTTAGCTCAAGCTAATTTTCTGTTCTTACATAAAGCAATTTTTTTTTAAAAAAGTATGGCTGCTTGAAATCTGAAATGGTTACAACCTTTAGCCATTCATTTATGCTTCCTGTAGCATTTGATTATCAGCCCTGGCATGCACTTAAATGTGAAAACACTTTCCTTACTGAAGTACTTCAAGGTACTTCCAGACAAAATGTTTTGTATGCTACAAATACAGAATTTTATTGGGGAGGGGGCAAGAAGGGTCCAGATGTCATCATCTTCTTGTAACCCTTTAATATTTTTCACCCTTCCTCCCCCTAAGAATATGTGAAGGAGGGAAAGATGGATTAACTGCATAGTGCTTTCTGAGTGGTGATACCGGGAATTGCTTGTTGGGAAGCTCTCTTAATCATTGTCCTCTTCCTTGAGCTTTGCCTCAGATGATATACTATCTGGGCTCTGCTGAGACTTGATTCATCTATTTTGTTTAAAGGACTTGGTGTAAAATTTAATTTCATCAATTTCTGTGAATCAGAGAAGATTCCCTAATTAGCCATTTCTTTTCTGTTTTTATAGGTGAACAGGTTCCTTAGATGTTCAAAATGAAGTTGCCCTTGTATGGAGTAAGCAGCTGGGCATTGAATTAGTGTTAACAGTTTTAAACAGGTGTTTTAGTTTGCCTTTTTTTTATTAACAGAAGTGATACAGATGGTGACATTTGTGCAAAGTCAAGCAATCAGCATATCTATGTGAAATTTATTTTCTGTGAGTGTCATACACCATTTTTACCGAACGAGGTTCTTCAGTTTGAAGACAATATTGCAAAATGAAATGTCTTTGTGTATCTTTCCATCTCTTTGTATATATGGCCAGCAATGTTTACTCAGTTAAGAGTTTCTTTATGGCCAGAACCATGAGCTATAGGATGCTACTAAGCACACCCAATTATTAATACTAACTTATTGTTACTAAAAAGCATGTCTATTTGGCACTGCTTCAATTAATCTGGGTATGTCAAGCCTTTAGAAATTGCAGTATTAAAAAAAAAAACTCCATAAAATCACCAGCTGAGCTCACCTGAATGAGACTTGACTTTATTGACTGGAATACTTTTCTTTATATAAAGTATGTTATAAAGGTTGGATAAAAAAAATCTAATAAATGAAATATTTCTTTCCTTAATTTTACTTTTAGTAAAGCACCAACTAAAAGTACATGTCACAGGTTTCTCTGATGTCCTTTCATATATGCTTCCCCCCCCCCCCATCCACATTAAGCATTTAGCAGTTTCCCACTAGGCTGATGGACTAAATTGGCTTCCATCTAAATTCTACAGTTTTTATGCTTCTTTCACCATCCATCAGCCTGCATATACATAAAATACAGGTTATGTATCTATGGATATATTTGGATAGAATGAAATCTGAAAAACTGGATTTTTTTAAAAAAAAGATAAATGATTTTTAATCAAGGCCTTTGACTTACACTTTTTTTCATTTCATGCAAGTAAACCTGCTTTCAAAAGATTGTCCTGTTAGATGCAATAAGTTGTATTTTTTGCCTTCATTTTTTTTAAGGAGTGGCTTTTCACCTGCTGATTTCAACAGCAGTGGATTTGATGACCTGCTGAACAAAGTACTTACGCTTTTGGGTATGCCAGGAAGGACATATTCACTTGTCCTTACAATTAACTAGTAAAAGCAGGATCATAAGTGTCAATCATGCAGCTGTTTCATCAAGAGCTCAGTAGGCCACATCCAAGGGACCTGTCCTCCCCACACCTATTTATGGGCAATTCTGCAAATGACAGCTCATTATTTCAGCAGTCTTTCTTTTCATTAACCTTAACTTTGTTAAAGTTTGAATAACAGCATTTTACTTCTACTTTCTAAAGTTGGCTTTTGTTCTTGGGTGCAAAAGTCAAGCACTTAGTAAGAGAAAGTATTTTGTGCTGCGGGAAAAGTCACTTAGTTACATTCTGTGGATAGCTGTATGTCTTACTTTAGTAAGGATCCCTTATTTGAAAGACAGTCCAGTTTAGATTTGGATTGAAGTAGGAAAAGAGGGGTAATGGAACAGTGTCTTGAAGCTGCACATTCACAATTAACACCTGATACTAGCATGAGGATAAATATGTTTGGTCATAATCTTCCCTGCATTGATGAGATACCCCTTTCTATTTATATTGTAGCCATTCTTTCTAAACTTGCAATTATGACTGTCAATTAACATTCATGCATAATGTAAACTATTTCACTTTTTGAATGATGCCTTTTCTTTTTAAAGTTCAGTCATCTGAATGATTGAGTCACTGTAAAATCGTGGGCTAATCAATCCTTCTGCAAAAACACACAAATGTATTCTGACAAGACTGTTACCAAAATAGAGTGCTTTGAGTTCCACACTGGGCTAATTGATACAATTCCTCAACTGTAAATTATCTGTGTGTAATAATAGTATAATCAGCTAGTTCATGAAAAGAACAAAAATCGGTTAAAATGATGATTTTTAAATTAAATGATTGTGAGAGAAACCGTTCTTACCTTCTGTGCGATCAACGTACAAATTGTGAGAGTACCGTATAGAAATGAGAGTATGAGAGTACAGGCATACATCCCACTTCAAGAGAATTGAAAAGTGTTAGGTATTTCCATGTTACCTAAAGTTTAGGTTTTTTGGAAAGAAAATACCAGAGGTTGGAGAAGCAGTGGGCTCATGGGCTCATGTTATATTCCTTTTAAAGGTAGTGAGCGGTTAGGTAAACACTGTGCTTTATCGTTCAGGCTTGGAGCCTCTGAGGAGTAATTTAAGTTTAGGATCTAGCAGCAAAAAGTACTTCTGGTTTACCAGGTGGTAGTAATAATGCTGGTAAAGTGGCTTGGTTGATAACTTAAATAGCTTGCAGATCAGAAACTGGGATGTAGCCTTACTTTGTCTCAGTTGATGTCCATTGTGCCATCAGAATCTGGGGGACAAAGAAAGATAGTGTATAGAATTTGAAAAGTTAAAGAGAACTGGGATTTCTCCATCTTTTCCGTCTCAAGCAGACCAGCATGTGGTCATGCTTCTTGCTAATAAAGACCAAGCTTATGTTGGGCATTCAAAGAGTGAAAAGAGAGCTGCCCTCTGGGTTACTGTTTTATCAAAGGTTGATTTAAGCGTCTCCAATTCCAACCATGTTTCTTCAGAGCATTGTGTTTCCAGATTAGATTAAACACTTAATCTTGTTTCAAGGTCAAGCAGGGTTTGATTAAGTTTTCTGGTCTGACTTTATGAGATTAGAAACCACAACTGCACCTTTTCCCTTCCTGAATCAGAAAAAGCACTGGTTATATTTCACTCGCTACTAGTCTGGAGTGGTGGTGAAGGAATGCTTTTGATTTCAGGGAAGACAAGGACCGAGATGGGCACTACTCACTGAGCTTTAAGATAAGAGCTGTGATTTTCATTTTGTTCTAGAAAAAAAATGCTTTAAATCTGAATTTGTTCTTTGAAAAATTATTTTTAGATTAAAAAAAAATAACCTCACTGATTTTATTTCTAATTCAGCAGAATAGTTTAACAATACAGTCCGATTCATTTCTATCCAGAACTTTTTTTGTGGGGGAACATATTCAGGAAACTGAGGATATGATTACAGCTTAATTTTGAACAGCAAAAGCCTGCATTTGATTTCATGCCCCCAAAGAGTTCTGGGCATGAATTTTCAAGGAGTGGTTCAACACTGCAATATTTAATAGGGACCTAATTTTACCAAGAAAAAGAGAAAATGAAAGAAAAAAGGAGCACAGAAACCATTTATTAGGTTTTGAATCTGTCTTTAAAAGTTGCTTCAATTATTTTGGTACTGAAAATAGTAAAGCATGATCAAATTTGATTTGTTCTTAATAAAGGCCTTGTACACTATGTAGTTTCATTGTTGTACAGTATATGTGTCTTTCTTGATACTGAAATAAAATTAGTCAAAACCAGGGAAATTTACAATTTAGCAGTGGAATTGATGACAGCTATTTTATTTCTGTAGTGGGAAGCAACTGGCCTTTTAAATCACAAGCCAGTCTTAGATGCCCAGAGAGAGTCACCTGACCCCTGAGGACCAATAAAGGAAAAGCAGGGGGTTCTGTCAGGTTTGGGAGCAGGAAGAGTTTTGGGGTTTGGAGAGAGTTGGCTGAAGTTTTGGAGGATTCAGGCAAGGTGGGAAATTGAGTTGTTTGAGTGTAGCTAACCTGGCATTTTTTTTTAAAACAATCTCTTTTTACCTGTGTGTTGTGTATGTCACACCTTATCCTCTTTTGACACCTTTAATAAAGTTTCTTTTTGTTTGACTGGACTCTTCTGGCACCCACCTGTACTGGGTTGAGCTGCAGAATGATAAAGTTATGTTTTGATTTCTCTTTCTATATTTAGCCAGACCCAGTGTGGGGTGAGGGTTCCCCCTTCAATCATCTCCTGGTTCCCAGAGGGCGAAACTGGTTTATAATGAAAGTTCCCCAGCTGTGGGTCACCTCAGAACTGAAGCACTGCAGAGGAAGGAGTTGGTTTAACCCTGAAGGTATCTTTTCCCTTATTATAGTTGTCCAAACAGTTGCTTCAACTAATAAAAATTGTGCTAAAAATGATATTTAAGCTTCAGATTGTGGCGGGTCTGTTAGTCGAGAACATTTGCAAGCTGCACCCTGGGTTCTTCTGTCTTGCAGCAAGAAGTTCTCACTCTGAATGCCTTGGAGAATGAGCATGCTGTACCTCTTTTCTTGGCTCTAGGGATATATTTAGATGCCGAAGTAGAGGTCTTTGTCTCTTTTTAACTATTATTCATAAGTACTTTTGGGTTGTACATTATATAGGCAATAAAGGCATGTAGCTAGGGAGTAGAGAGCTCCCAACCAATATCTATTCGATCCCACCTCTGAAATTAATGTTCTTCATTACAATATTCTCACATATTTATTTCCAATCTAAAATCAAAGTTGCATAGTTGGAAGAGAAGTGATACGGCTTCTTCCTCATATTATCTATCCATCCAATGTGCATCTCAGACATGTTATAGCAATATGAATATAGATACAATAGTAAAAATGATAAGTCTTCAAGAGGTATGTGTTCAGGTTACTATTTGGGGGAGAAAATACTTCTTTACTTTCACTGGTATTTTAAATGAAAGCTGTTTAATGCTAGTAAAGTGATTTATAGCATATTTCAGTCATCCCATTTTTGAATTCTAGAAACAAAGAACAGCTATTTAGATTTTTGTTTCTTTTGAAAATGTGCCTATAAAGTTTATTGGTGCTTTCTAATATTTCAATTTACGTAAAAGCATTCAAGCAGAGTTTAAACGCAAAATCCACATTGTTCCACATTTGCACTGGGGCAGCAATTACATTAAGATGATAACAGAGCAGAGTTCAGCTCTACATCTTTCTCTTCTGGCCAAAAGCTGAAAACTGAAACATTGCTCCATCCAAACATACATTTCAAAAGCCAAATGTCACAAGCAAGATAAAACACCATAGACTATTCCATTTCATACGGTTTGTCTGCAATACTTGACAGTCCCACATGTTCTTTATTAGTTGAGGGATATAAAACAAACACCATTCTGATTGTTTGCTTGATGCTTTATTGAAAGACGGAGATTTCATGTAAACCAATAACATGTCTAATGGCTTTATGCTTTAAGAGATTGGAAGGAGAACATGGAGTCAATGAGGCTGCTGCATGCAGCATTTCAAATGTAAGAATTCTAGCAAGGATAGAAAAGAATCAACAATCCATCTAGAAGTTTGTGGTATGACACACCAAGTACAGAGTTTGCAGACTGGCTTTTTTTTTTGTCTTACAAGCCTGGAGGGCATGTCTAAATAAAGTATGAACATTTGATATAAATCCTTCCATCACTCTTCTTGAGAGATATGAAAGAGCTAAGAAATCTCAAAACGTTGTGAAGGATAGAAAGAGTGATGGTTTTAACCAAGAAATTTGGGATAAAAATGCAACTGAATTCTGAATCCCAATAAACCTTTATGAAAAATCAACTTGAAGCAATCTATGTTCTTGAGGCTGGATCTTCTTGTCAATTAGGTGGCAACTTTCACTTGGTCTTTAATGGTGTATGAATGCTGGGTAGAATGTGCAAGAAAAGACAAGCACATTAAGGATGCTGAATATTTTAGTCTGAGTATGTTAATTTTTTTGTCCTGAATACTGACAAAAGCAACTAACATAAAGTATTATCTGTTAGGCTTCATAACAAATATTACCAACAATAAAATACATCACTAAATACATGATTTACCTGCAATTAAATTTCTTTCGTGATTATTTATGAAGCAAAAGGGAAACGGGATGCTCGCACCACAAAGCATGATGGCGTTCAATAATGCTCTTTGGCATCTTCCCCACCTGTTACTAAGGCAGGCATATGTGTGATGTTGTGATTAAGGAGCTGAATTTGAAGAAATTTTGGATTAAGTCCACTTCAGCTGTGGAAGTTCACTGGCTGATTTGGGATTACTGTCCCTTGACTTACACTCCCCTATATTGTAATGTTGCATGATGTGGATAAAGGATAAGGAGGGAATTGCCCTTGAACTCCTGGAGGAAAGATAGGAGAGAAATCTAAGAAATGCAGAAGAATAATGAAGAAAATGTGGCCTGATGAGAGAGAGAGTTAAAGGAAGGGGAAAAGAGCAAGAGACTTCCTCTGTTGTTATTCTGGCTCTAAAGATTGTTTATGCTCAAGAGCATGATTTAGTTAAAGCAATGTTCAAAACAAAACTAATTGGATGGATGTAAAACATATGGTTTGTTCTCTGTCTGGTTTGACATTTCTCCTGTAATTTTGTATTTGGGAGGCTTCCATGGCTTGTAGATTGTGCATTTTCTAAAATACATGGATAGGATCTCTAGAATGTGCTTGTGATTGTACAGGAACCCAAATATTACACATGATGGCAACATCTTAAGCATCCCAATCTTCTTCCTGGAATGAGGTTTCCTCTGAGATCCAAATGGCTCTCATCTTAAGGATGTTATGGAAGGACATGAAAACCTGGCTATGGAGGACGGTGGATGAACAAATCTGCCCCCCCTTTCAGATGTTTGTGTTGGCTGGATTGCTAACCATTCTCTATTTTGAAATTATTTTTGGTTTTTCAAACTGTATTATTTATTTGTTACTGTATGTTCTTTTTACTTTATTAGTTGCCCAGAGTCAGTTGGAATCAGGCAGCATAAACAAATTGAATCAAATAAATAAATTCTACAGCTGCCTTCCCCAGCGGCCATATGATCCCAGGAAAGTTTAAGGTATTATTGCTTCACACCCATGAAGGAATGCTTGTCCTACAAAGGCTGTTTGTTCTTTTCATTAAATGTATTATGGCCATCCACTCCAAAAGACTTTGCTGAGAAAAAGCAAAGGCAAAATGGCAAATAGAATACTTCGGTGCAAACGGCATTCATTTCTCAGTGTGACTTAATGTTAAGGGTAGGAGTGGCCTGCTGTGGAACACCAGTATTGTGTTCTGTTCCTGTGGAGCCAATCAGATGCATCTGGGGAGCCCACAGGCGGGACATGAAAGCACACTGCCTCTGATATCAAAGAAAAATACTATTCCTATTTGCGGAAGGTAAGAGAGAGCCTTAATGATGACTTGATACCCTTTGGTTCCATGGGTCTGTACTGTGTTCAGTATGTAGTCCTTACGAATTTTCCTCAGACTAGGCATGCCATTTTGGGATTTTTCTCTTGACTTCTATCCTTTTGCGATGACCTTTCCAGCAGTAGAACCAGTCGTAACTGTTACCATTATCTTTTCAGATGAACCAAAACAAGCATTACAAAGCGATAAAGTACAATCACAAACTCAAGAAACACATTTTAGATGTAGAAGTAGAGAAAATGAATGCTTCTAAGAGATGCGACCTTGAATTTGGGTCGGTCACCGGGACCAGAGATTTACTCTGCTGAGCTTTCAGACACATGCTGGAGCCCATCTTCAGGGAATTTCTCTCTATGGGAATACGTGCTTTGGGCTGTTTTGTGAGTCGTGTTTATGTGGTGCCTTCCTATTGGCTGATTGGCGTGTTATGGCTGGTGATTGGCTGTCGTTTCCTTGTGCTGCCAAGCCCGGGCGGCTCCTAAATATTTGATGAGCTGGTGGTAAATCAGTACTCCTGTTAACTGACAAGGGGCCCATTTCCTAGGCTTCAATCATTTCCCTGGCTACCTTTGTACCTGCGTGGCCAATGATCTTAGTTGCTGCAAAATTAAATTTTTGTCGTTGTTCATTGCAATGTGAGGCTACCAATGAGTTCAGGTCTCCTTGTCTGACTGCTCGCTTGTGTTCTTGCCATCTGGTGGTTAGCTTTCTCCCTGTTTGTCCTGCGTAATCACAGGGCAATCTGTGCAGTAGATTACATTGGAAGTATCTCCCACCTCCAAGCGATCTTTACAATGCACAATTTGTTCTCATATGGTAGCCTCTGGGCAGTGTGCAATGCCCACTTGCAGATCTCGGAAGCTGCGTTCTACTGCTTCTGAAATGTTTTTGATGTATGGCAGAGTGTGGTCTTTTGCCTCCCCCCCCCTTTGCTTTTTGCGCAGGCATCTTGTAATAAATGCTTGTGGGTACCCATTAGGCTTGAATTGTTCGTGTAGGTATCTTCTCTCTAGTTGTTTAACTTGCTGGGTACTACAGTGGGTTCTCACTCTGCCATATAGTGTTCTGATGCAGCTCCTTTTGTGTGATAGTGGATGAAATTTGATCTCGCATCATCATCCTGGGACATGTATATTTGCCTTCATTCACTTCTAAGAGACGATGCACATATATGCATGGAAGGCTATTTAAAAAATGCCATTCTGTCTTGGTCCACCTGAAGGTGTCCCAGGAAGCCACCAAGGATTTGTTACCTAGAGAATGGCAGGTAGAACAGATCTGGTCTCTAGCAGTATCAGGTCCCTGGAGAGTTCAAGGCAGCAACTTTATAACCTGGGTTGACACTTGGTAATGAAACTATGGCTCCAACACCTGTTGTGGCCTAAAAAGGCTAGTGGTAACCTAGAAGATGAGAAGAAAAAATGGCTGCAGCCATGCTCATTGTAGAGTATGTCTCTGTTGTAATCATGACAGCTAGATGATTCCCTCACTTCCACACTAAGTTAAGTTAAAGAGTCTAAGTTAAAGAGCTTTTAGCTTTTTCTGAAATTTCAAGATGCAAAATATTAGTACATATTTGGAAAACAAAAATTAGAGGTAATACTGCAAAATTTGGCAGTATCCCATTGAACACAGAGCTCTGATGTCTTTGAAAATATTGCCTTTATTTGTAATAAACATTGCAGATCTGTTGAACCCAAACAATCTGGAAAATGAGCATCAATATCTCTGGCTCTGGTTCAAAATACCAGGAAGCCACAAATTCCATGTTGCTTATCCCCAATTTGATAAATAGTTATTGGCTTTTATCTGTACTGTCAAAAAAAATTCTATGGCTTGGCATTTTGAATAAGAAGGGACATACTGTAGGTTTATTTGTACAGTGAACATTTGATGATCTTTCACAGAAAAATCCACTGCTGTTTTCAGGTTTGTATTTGTACATTTTATATACAGACTATATGCAAACATGAAGTGTTTGGAGTGTTTGGGCATGCTATGCAGACATGAAGTGTTTGGAGTGTTTGGGCATCAGTGTAATTCCGTGACACTTTAAACTATTCCAGCTATTTAGCATGATGTGCAATATAGCATGGCCACCATCACTCCTGCTTACATTTAACTTGTGTGTTAAACCATACAGGAGCTTCTGACTATGATTAAGAAGCCATATAGGACAGAACTAAGAAGGTAGTAGACAAGTTCACATCAATCAACCAGAGTGGTTTAACGGAACATGCACATTTTGTGGTATGAATGTGTTATCTGGAATTTTGCAATGGAAACAAAGCACAGTATTTAAAATGCTTCAAAACCAATTTGATACTGAAATGAGCACTTTCCTTTGATATACATTAGGACAATATTTGAATTATAGTTTTATTTTACATGACTAGCTTTTGCCCTTTTCAGTATTCATTTTGCAGAATTCAAGTGATATTTTTAAAGTTCAAGATGCCACAGAGTTTTCCATACAATAGCAAACTAATAATAGCAAATGTACAAACACAATTAGGATTTTAATTCCAAATATATACCTTCTTTCTGATGATTATTTCCCCTAAATCAGCCCAATAAATGTTTATTCAGTACATGTGAACTTGATAGTATTTATTTCCAAAATGTGTTGGATAGTTGCAGCCTTTGGATTTAAACCACTGGACTGCTGTTTGTTCAAAAAAGACAATAAACACAATAAAGAAAAGGCAGATAAATTTCAAAGAGGTATTTATGATTTGCAGATTTGCGTTCTGGGCAGAGATAATAAAAGCTGTTAGGGCTTTTGAAAAATATAGCACCATTTATTTTTATTTATTTTATTAGCTTGTTCAAACAGTGCTCTCACAGAGCAACTTGTAAATTATGCTGACACACTATGTGATTAAGGCCATAATAAGGTCCTTCATGCTTGTGGTCACTTGACTGAGAACATGAAATGGAGCTTAACCATACAAACCTTCCAATTTCAGCAAGATATTTTACAGGTCAGGAAAGGTTAAGATTTAAAGGCCAGAGCTCCCGTTTGTTATGTTCCAAGCAGCACTTTCATTTCAATGTCAATGCATGAAAAATAACTGTGGTATCTTGGTTAAGTAAATAGTTCTGACTTCTTTCTAAAAAGGCAGATATTTTAAGGCTGGCCCAGGAATTTAGTAGATGAGGCATTTGTCTCAGGTGTTCATCTTGACATAAGTATCCTGTAATCAGTTGTGAGGAGTATCCAGCTCCCAAGAATATCTCTCTTATCCTTGCCCATTCCCCTGTGGAATCCTGTTCCTTTTGGCTGCTCTTAAGTGCCAGATTTCTATATCTGGAGTATTTGCTTTATAAGGTACCCTGTTATTATAAATAATAAGAACTGGGGTTTCATTCTAGGTGCACAGACCACCAATCACATATGGAGGTCATCTTGATCTAGTGGTTAAGACACCGGGCTAGAAAGCGGGAGACTGTAAGTTCAAGGCCTACCATAGCCATGAAATCCAGCTGGCTGATCTTGGGCCAGTCACTCTGTCTCAGCCCAATTCACCTCACAGGTTTGTTGTGGGGAAAATAGGAGGAGGAAGGTACATTGGTTATGTTCATTACATTGAGTTATTTGTAAAAATAATAAAGGTGGGACACAACCAACCAACTAACATCCATCCATCCAACCACCCACCAGTCTGTCTGTCTATTTATCCATCCATCTTGCTGGGGCACAGTTTCCAAATTCAAAAATAACTCATCAAAGAGAAAGAAGAAGACCAGAGAAAAAAGATCAAGTCACCAATCTCCAGTCAAATTCACACAGAATAGGAAACAGCATGTTGGCAAAGCAATTCCTGCATTCCAACATTGCATCACTCTGAAGTTTAAGCTTGGAAACCAAAATAAAGCATTACAACCCACTCCTTCATTAAAATGTAAAGTCTTAAGTTGAATTGGCTCCTGGGGACTCTTGCCAGCAACACAGAAGAAGCTTGCCATTACCTGCTCTCAGATTTTTGGTCGGCTTGCCAGGCTACTCTACAGCCTTAGATGCTTTTTTGATTTAGAGATGGTGAAGATAGCTCTCCTAATGATAAATACTGCTTTGACAACCGTTAGTTGTCAGTTTATTGCTGTAACAATAGTGTCAACAGCATTACTGCAGCTTTCCTTCCTTTCAATAGAATTCTTGTAAATTCCCTCCCCCCCCTCCATGTTGGCGAGCTTAAGAATCATTGGTATAAAAAATTGTGCTTGATAAATGAGTTACATAGAGAACATAAAGAGTACAGCTGGAAATAGTTGGGAGTGAGGACTAATGAGTTGAGCAATGAGCAAAATGGCACCCTCAACAAAGTCTATGGAGATTTTCAGTCATCCAGGCCATGGTTGTCCCACAAGTGCTTTTTCAAAAAGCAACTGGACTTTCTTTGTTTTTCCTTGAAGATGTTTCGTTTCTCATCCAAGAAGCTTCTTCAGTTCTCTAGATGAGAACTAAAAAGCACCTTTGGGATCCTCAACAAAGCAGAATAGATGCTCCTTGTTACTGTAATGGAAGGCCATAGAAGCTGAAGAATAAAGTGATAGAGACATAATGTGAAAGAAGAGAAGTGTAAATAATCTGTAGCCAGAATACCATGCCAGCTATAATCCAGCCTCCTTGTAGCTTCTTGTAGCTGTCAGAAATTTGTTTAGAAAGTGCTTAAAATTCCAGCAGTGCAAGCGCAACCTGGCTTTACAAGACAATACATTTAGAACAAAAACATGGTAATGCTGGCTGAAACATATTGTAAGATAATAGAGTGAGGCATAAATGTAGACTGTTCGCTATGATGTGAAATCTCTTTGAACTGTCCTTATGCTTCTCCTCCATGTCTTTGTGAGTATATGTATATTTTTGAATAGCAGAATGCTATGATAGGAAACGATGACTTGGAACTAGCATTGTGCTACACATTTTTTAAAGACCTTAAAATATCAGAAAATTTTCTGAACCTACATTTAATGTATTTAATTTATAATGTTATACACACACACGTGTGTGTGAATATTTGAATTTGCATCTGTTTTCTTGTCCTTCAAAATAATGATCAAACATTTATTGAGCATTTATCACTGATTTTTTAAAAAACGACCCAATAATTTTGTAATGAGCGATTTCCTCAGAGAACGTTTCATCCACTTATAATCTTTTAAAGGGATGCAATTCCAGAGCTTTGAATAAAGGTATAAAGGTAAATACTTACCATTCAGAATGAGAAAGGCTTTTGAAGATACATAAAACTATTGGGCAGAAATTACTTCATGCTAGGTAAACACAATCACTACCACTGTTGTATGTTTTAGACAGAAAATTAAGATTTGTTTTTAAAATAATTAAATTAGCCTTACATTTACAGAAAGCCAATAAAGGAAACTGTTTAGTTCGTGGACTAAAATACTCTATTGATTGACTGACCCATTAATTAGATTTAGGTTCTTTTTTTTACTTGAAAAAGGCATTCAAGGTGGCAAGCAGAAGGTGGAAAATTCCTTAAGACAAATTAATCCACAACACAAATAAAAACACAGTTAGAACACTGTCCAAGCGATGTTGTCCCTTATTAGCAGCACAATGTTGTTGTTGTTTTCATTTTACTGTAGTTTCTCCCAACAGCGGGGAAACAGTGTGAAGTCTCAGGAAAACTACTGCTTTTTTCCATCACCATCTATGAACACAATATTGTCTCTCCATCAAAGGCAAGATACAGCCTCAGAGCCAGGCTACCCAAATGTGGCCCTTTCGCTGCTTAAGTGTAAATAAAATAACAATAATTTAAAATATCAATTATTAAAATAGTAATGAAAACCTTTTAATGAAATATTCTTGTAATTGAAGGAGAAAAAAATAATATCCTCTACCTCCTCTTCCTTTATTTTTTAATAATGTTAGTATTCATTGTGTACAACACCAAGATGCTAGGATGGGTTCTTCTTTAAATATTTTCTATTTTTATACCCCCCCCATGCATGGCAAGCATAGAGATCTATGTCACCTTGTCAGCTATATATTTAATATATTTACTTAAAAAGAAAAGATTCTGTCTGCACCTTTCTTGCCTGTAGACTCTTATATCATCAATTCATTGCCATAGGCTGCTAGTCTTCAATAAAAATGTCAGACCAAAAGAACAAAGGTAAATCTGCAGCAGTGGAAATTGGTCACTTCTACTCCTCTGGGTCCCTTCCTCCAAAGATGCTTTCCAACTCTTCTGGCTCATTAACCAAACCTTAGCGAGGAGCATATTCAGTTGCAGCTCTTCTTTCTGTCACCAGAGTGTCATACTTCAAAGAAACATCTCCTGGAGGACAGCAAAGTGTCATTGTTGGTGGATGTGACTTTTAAAAAAAAGTGCTGCAAAATGTCACCAAGGACCCGTTTGCTCTGATTCCCTTCCACCATGAAAAGCAGAGCAGAGGTATTCAGAAGTAATCTATCAGGAAGTCCTAATATAGTTAGGGAGGATTTGCCCTCTTTGGGTGTTGGGATGACTTCCCTGAGTTTCAGTTTTATTTAAAAAACCCTTTAATTGTGAAACCTGGGGGTGGGTCCAGCTTCAGTACAATTACAGAACAGATAATTGGGGACCCATTCAGTGAAGACCAGAAAACATTTGTTAGCCAAGTAAGAAGTAATCCAAGACTGCCCAGGTGTTTGAAAGATCCCAATGGGATGATAGAAAGCACCCAAGTGTCTAGTTTAATCTTGGTAAAAGGCCCTTTTGAGGCTCATCATTCCTACAGTGGCAGCCATTTTGTAAACGGCAGCCATTTTTGAATGCATTTAAATTTCCAAATGTGCATTGTCCCCAAAGGTTGCCTATCATTCATTCTGTGCAGAAGCCAGTTGGGAATCCATTCTCTTGCTTATGGGCTGTAACTCATCTTTGGTTTTGCAATATATACGCAATGATCTTCATATCTGCCTGGCGGCTCTGTTTGAATGCTGCTGCTTGTTTTATTTTATCTTACATTATTTTTATTCTCCCAAAATAAATACCCAAATGAAAATAGCTAATTCCAGTAAAGAGAGTTTTTTGCTCAGTGAATTATTTATAGCTGCCTTGTCTACATGTGTTACACTTCACTATTCTACATTCACAGGGAGCTGTGCTCATGTTGGAATAGTAAGAGGCAAAGCTCTCGGTGTAGTGTCAATGTGCATGGAAATTGCCAGTCAACCATACAAGCACAATATGGGACTATTTAGCATTTTCTTAGGACTTCAGTTCTGCTCATTTGCTTTGTGCGCATTCCATTTAAGTTAAAGGGAGGGGGGCTGAATTGTAACGAAGAGGAAAAACTCATGGAGACAGAGTGCATTTTCCTGTCAATAAATTACCAGCATCATATTTTAACGAGCTATGCCTGTACTGTGTATTTTCTCATCTGAAGATCTGA
Source organism: Protobothrops mucrosquamatus (assembly GCF_001527695.2). Lineage (NCBI taxonomy): Eukaryota > Metazoa > Chordata > Lepidosauria > Squamata > Viperidae > Protobothrops > Protobothrops mucrosquamatus. Next base: position 43,380 of record NW_015386831.1, read on the forward strand.
AGTAATATATGGTAGAAACCAGCCAGTCACATATCCTGACATAACTGTGATTTTAAAAAAAAAACCACACAAACTCAACATCTTTAGGAAAACAGGAAATCTGGCTTGCACCAGGAGGAAGCCAGACACACTGTGGCTGCACATCTGTCATGTACTAAAACAGTCTAATGGGTCAGGATAAAATGAGAAGGAAATTACTGGTTCCACCATGCCGACTGCCCCTAGTTGAAAAATTCATAGCATAAGGAAAGAAAGCTATTAATGATGAAATAAAACCAAATATAATAGATTCTCCCTTCACTAGATCATGGGAGATTTCACAGGACAGTGTGGTGATTGTAATTACTTCTTTAAAATTAATTTTCTGAAGAAAAAAAAGAGCTGCATGCCTTCCAGGAACAAAACATCTGTTAGAGAATACTAGTCACATTTCTCTTGCACAATGCATATAACCTTGAAATAAAGTCTATTTTTCTTTGTTCACTATTATGGGATTTTAAAATGGTTACAACACATAGACCTGTTTTTCCTTCCAGTCCTTTATTAACTAAGACCAAAAAGTAAAGAAAAAGAATGCACAAAATTGTAATAGAAGAAATAATAAAGCTGAAAAAAGAGAGAAACAATTCATAGAGGACATATATTCATAGACTTACATTATATTACATTACATACACATTACACGTGTGTTGTACAGTAAACTGTTCAACGAATGGAAGTCATAATTCATTACAGTTCATCCCTAGCTAATCTATGTTGATAAGATATTGATTTGTAATTTGCTGCTAACATCAATTCTGCAGACCACTGAATAGTTGGAGCCACATATTTGCCTTTGCAGTGCTGAACAATAGGACTCTCAGCTCTAGGCAAGGTATGGTAAATCCCCATTCTTTCACCAGGTCAGCTCCCATGTGATAGGACTAAACTTCAAAGAATATGCACATCTGAAAATAACTGAATCTCAAAACTGAGTTAATGCATGTAATAACTTCTTTCCCCAAAGGAACAATTGCTGGACGTTCTAGAAACACATATTTGAGTAAAGCATTAATTTCATTGCCTCTTCAACAGCATAATCACTTACTCAGGCTTTTCTATATAAATGAAATAAAATCCTTTTAAAAGATACTATTAGGCTTCTTTAAATGTCTTCACTTAGTAATGGGCTATTGTGAAACAGACTGTTATGTTATGCATCTAATGGAGGTTTTCTGATCTTGTCACAAGTGGAGTGGAGAACATTCACTTTGTCTGACCTGGTGATCTCTGCATCTAAATGAAGACCTCTGTTAAAGGACAACAATTCTGAGAGGATTTTCTCCAGCTGCCATTTTAAATTCTGCATCTCTTGGTTTTTGTCAACAGCTGCAAATCCCATAGAAATCCACCAGCATATTGGGCTACTAAGGGTTCCTTCCCCAAACTATTTTCAGATGAAAGTATATCTGAATGTATTGGGGAGAGGGGGCTTAGCAAACTCTAGCAATCATTCCTGGGATTTGACCCTTTAAATTTATGAATTAGCGCTTTAACAGTTGAAAGATTAATGAAAGCTTTAGCAGAAGGTTATTATAGCTCATTTATAATTCCACCATCGACCTTTTGCAAATGATATCAAAAATCCATTAAGCCATTAAAGCTACCTATTACAACAGGTTAATTTATGTAGCACTACTCACGTTCATGGAATTCAGGAACATAAATGGAATACTCCTTTCGTGTATTATTTTCTGCATCTCAGATTGCTTGTCCCTTAATTCTGTTATGCTAAGTATAGTGGCAAATATCTGCAGCTCCCTCGAGTGTAGGATGAGGATGAAGGTTCGTTCTTGAAGCTTGAGGGTTGGTTTCCGAACATTTCATTACCAAGCTAGGTAACATCTTCAGTGGTGTTTAGGGGATGTCAGTGTCAGTGTTCTGTTTATGTAAGGGCTTCAGGTGTGGGAGTGTCAAGTGAGGGTCTTGTGATGGGTGGGATGTGAGTCATCAGAGAGAGGCTTGTGATGGGGAGGTACTTCAGGTCAGAGTCTTTGGAGGATGTGAATTATCAGTGGGTCAGGAGTGAGTCATCAGTGGGAGGCTAGTAATGGGTCTTGTGATGGGGAGATTATGTCAAGTCAGGGTCATTGGAAGGTGAACTGCTGGGGGGGGGGAAGAGATCAACCAAATCCAGGAATTATCTAGAACCAAAGACAAGACATGGAAGGATGAAAGAAGCAATGTCATCTACAAAACCAACTGTAATGATTGCAACCACTTCTATGTGGGACAAACATCACATCAGCTAAAAACCAGGATCCACGAACATCGGCTAGCAGTCAAACACCACGATCCCAAATCCCTAATTGCTACCCATACTGACACCAAACAACACCAGTTCGATTGGAGCAACACAAATCATCAGCCAAGCTCAGGAGTTCATCGAAGCACCTGGCACTCCACAAGTAATTCCATCCACAGACACATTGACCTACAAGCAGCATATGAACTCCTCAGAATCCAAATCAATCAAACAGCCTTCCGGAGACAGCACCACCCTCAAGCCCCTCCCCCCCCATCAGTTCATCTTCCAATGGCCCTGACTTGACATAATCTCCCCATCACCATTACTAGCCTCCCACGGATGACTCACTCCTGACCCACTAATTCACGCCCTCCAAAGACCCTGACCTGAAGTATCTCCCCATCACAAGCCTCTCTCTGATGACTCACCCCGGGTCCATCACAAGACCCTCACTTGACACTCCCACACCTGAATCCCTTATATAAACAAAACACTGACACTGACATCCCCTAAACCAGCGGTTCTCAACCTATGGGTCGCGACCCCATTTGGGGTCGATCGACCATTTCACGGGGGTCGCCAAGCAAGGCTGTCCGCCATTTTTTTCCCCTTTTCCGGCGGGTGCCTTACCTCCCTTGAGCTGGGCCAGCTGGTGGTCGGCCTGCTCCGTCTCTGCCGCTTGCCAGCTACACCTCGGCCGGCGGAGGGGACGGAACCACGCATGCATGGTGCTCCCGGGCAGGGAAAGTGCTCAACTTACGACCGGTTGGGTAGTCCTCGACTTACGACCGGTTTAGTCCTCGACTTACGACCGGTTGGGGGTCGCGGCATTAAAAAGGTTGAGAACCACTGCCCTAAACACTGCTGAAGATGTTACCTAGCCTGGTAACGAAATGTTTGGAAACCAACCTTCAAGCTCGGAGAACGAACCTTCACTCTCACACTAACTATATTTAAAAAATTCCTGAAACAGAATCTCAAAATTAACAGTCCCTACTTTATCCGATTGGCCCTAAGATAGTTTTTTTAAAAGGTAATAAATGGCAATGTTTTTCCTACTGAAAATCTGCCCTTATTGCAGCTTGAAACTGACATATTTAAAAGAAAGGAGAAGGAAATAATGTATCTGAATGAAGGTTTGATTTTGTGGAGTAGAGTTGATGAAGTGATGCGGGGGTGTGAAGGTTTAAATATAATTATAATTGAAAGGACAAAATTGTATGCCAGAAAGTATGAATGTGTCACTGAGATTGTTGTAAGTGCATGTGAAAGTGGAAATTCATATATTGGTGATAGTTGCATGTTATGTTCCAATGAATGGCAATGTAATAGTAACAGTAATAGAATTGGAAGGGACCTTGGAGATCATCTAGTCCAACCCCCTGCTCTCACAGGAGATCTATACTATTTCTGATAGATGGCTGTCCAGTCTCTTCTTAAAAGCCTTCAGTGTTGGGGCATCCATAATTTAATGGAAGAACAAGAGTTCTTTAAATTCCATTAAATTTGTAATGGAAGAACAAGAGTTGAATTCTGGAGAAATTATGCAACATTCTGAATGAATGGAATTCAGTAAAATAATCATGTTGTTAGATGACATAAATGGGTAGATGGGAACACAATGAGGGTCAGAAGAAAATAACTGGATCATTAGGAAAACCAAAAATGAATGAATAACAGAGATTCTTTTGTAACTATGTTTTTTTTTTTAAAAAAAGGTCTGTTTCTTCAACTGCATAAGGCAAGCATAAGCCTATACATAGATACTATATGGCAGTGATGGCGAACCTTTTAGAGACCAAGTGCCCCAAAACAGGCCCCACCCTGCCTCCCTGCCTGGCCCCATTCTGTCCCTGCCCCGCCTGCCCGCAGGGCCACTCACCACCTCCATGGCCCACTGCAGATCGCCCAGGCAACCCAGCAGCGCCATGGTGGCCATGCCGTCCACTCATGCCTCACAGCATCAACTGTGTGCGACGGGGCACAAGGACAGAGTCTTTGCAGCAAATATTAAAGAAATGTATAATCCAACAAGGAGTATGGATCTGAAAATTAATGTATCAAAGCACAAAATAGTGTGGTTGTGTTTGACAGGGAAAATGATGAGCAATTGCAAGTTGTATATAAATGGTGAAATTGTGTACTTTGGTAGAATGTTTATTAAAGATGAAAGAAATCAGTGGAAAAAAATTGAGGATGCACAAATGCTGATAGAAAGATAGGAAGTAGTATGTATCTGTTATGAGGAATACGTGGCAAAAAAGTGAAAACTGATGGATATACTGTAAGAGCAGGTTTCTGCCTATTTTATTACATGGAAGTGAGGGTATGTGTGGTCAAACATAAGTTGAATGTGGTGGAAATAGAGTTGTTAAGAACTGTTTGTTGTCAAACAAGAGAGACAACCAGGAATCTGGGTCGGTCACTGGGACCAGAGGTTTAGACTTCTGAGCTTTTGGACTTGTGCCGGAGCCCATCCTCAGGGAATTTATTATTCATAAGTACTTTTGGGTTGCACATCATATAGGCCAGTGATGGCGAACCTTTTAGACACTGAGTGCCCAAAAACTGCCCCCACCCCTCCGCCCCTGCCCTGCCCTGCCTGCCGGGCCACCCACCACCTCCGTGGCCCGCCACAGCAGATTGCCCAAGCGGCCCTGCAGTGCCGTGGTGGCCACGCCCTCTGCCTGCGCCCTGCAGTATCATCTGCACGTGACGGGGCATGAGGGCGGAGTCTTGTCCCTGCTGCCTGGCTGCAATGTCTTTGGCTGTGCTGCCTCGTGCGGGCCATGCCTGGGGGCGACTCTCCTTTGGGGGGGCTGCTGGTGAAGAGGGGGCTGTGGGGGAGGCGGGGCTGGGGCGACAGTGCACGTGCCCACAGAGAGGGCTTTCCGTGCCGCCTCTGGCACATGTGCCACAGGTTCGCCACCACTGGTATAGTAAATGGCATCTGTGTGAACTGAATTTAGCTATTTCCTTTCCATTTTTTTTAATCATGTGCTTTTATTTTTCTTTTGCTTACTTCAGTATTTCTTACTCTTTATTCACAAAATGCCACCTATCATGCTGGGGAATAATGAAGGTTGCATTATGCATGTTAAATATATCCTCACTTTTCAATTTTTTTTAAAATTGCAGCTCCTTTACTTATGAATCATTTGCCGTTCCTGCCTCCAAGACTGGATTCTGTTGACATGCAGTCTTCTAGAATTCCAGGCCGAAAAAGAGGAAGACCCCCACTCCATTCCAGTCCTATGAAAATGGCAGTTCATAATCTTTACTCTTCACCTCCTGGATCTTTGCCCGTTGTGAAGATCCCAAAGAAGCGAGGGAGAAAACCTGGGTATAAGGTATGATATTTTCTGTTTGTTTTGTTATTTTCCTTTTTTTTTTTTTGGGGCCTTTGCTTAGATTCTGTCCTTGTGCAAAGCTTCATCAGAGCACTTTGTTCAGGGTATTATCAGAAGATGTAAAATCTTCTAGCTGGCTTGTCTAGATCTAGGGAAATTTGTAACAACCTGTTCTGGGGGAGCATGTCTATTGGGTTTTGTTAAGCCTTCCAAAAATCGTTGTATAGATGAAGCTACCTATTCTGCATGAACCACAATTAGTGGCTTAGGAAATGGCATAAAGATACTTCCCTCCACAGGACAATTTGCTGCTACTGCTGCTGAACAAGCTTTTCACTTCTATGACCCCCATGCCATTTGACTTTCTTTGGCAGCTGAGCTAGTTTACTTACCACTTAGCTGTGTAGGGGAAGAGGAACTGGTTTTCAGCTGCAATAAAGGGGGGGGAAGGTCTCTGGAATTTGGATGCAAGCTGCTTCCCCATTGAGGGAATTCATGCCTCAACCTTCTTCCCGAGATCTGAGGTTCAGCTGCCCTAGCAGACTGCGTTGTGAAATGTTGGTTTGACAGCTCTGCATTTCTTCCTCAGTAATTCAGGTGAAATGAGCAGAGGTGAAATTGACAACATACTGCACTTCTCCTTTTTCTTTGGCAAGTATCAGGCCAGATGTTAAGCAGCAAATTGCTTTGGTCTTCCTTCCTTCTCTGCGTAAAGTAAGGCATGAGGAATTTGGTTGTTATTGAAGTGTGTAACAGCTTGGGCAGTGCAATGGTCTTGGTTATTCTGAGTAGTAGGAGTGATTGCAGGTCATTTGTAAAGGTTTTGAGGGATAGAGGAGTGGATAGTGATCGTGTACAAGTGCCATTAATCTCTTTGCATAGCATTGTTGACACTAATCATGAGCAGTTCTCTAGAGCTTCAAACAAATGGGGGGGGGGGGTGTTTTCAGCTCCCTTTGCCATGAAGTCATTTTGGGACTTTCCTACAACCAAACATTTCTTTGTTTTCTCTATAGTTCTTCTTCAGATTGCTGAAAAAGCAAAACACTACTTTAAACCAAATAAGAGTTCCTACATTTAACCATAAAAACGCTATGGTTACAAATATCAAATAAAGCTCTATTTCCTGATCAGATAGGAGAAATTACTTATTTTGAACTGTGGTCAAAAAAAGAAAAAAAAAACCCAGAAAAGATTGAATGTTTTCATTCCAGGAATCAAGCGTTATAGAATATTTAATAATATATTGTATTAGAAGCTATAAAATAAGTTGTAATTTGCCAGGTCTCTGCACGAATCCCACAATGTTTACAATATCAAAAATAGAGTGTTCTGCTTCTAGTTGCTTTGAGATTTCACCTTCACAAAGTCTGTTAGATCAGGGGGTCTCCAACCTTGGCAACTTTAAGGCTGAGGAATTCTGGGAGTTGAAGTCTACAAGTCTTAATGTTACCAAGGTTGGAGACCCCTATTAGGTTACTAATGTATATGAATCCAATCTAGAAAGTGAGTCCAATCAGAGCTGATCATTTTTAATCTTTAGGAAGCTTGCCAAGACTACAAGACTTTTACATGTGATATTAATTCTGTCTTTTTCATCTGGTTTTTATTGTGTCCTTTAAAAAAAAACATTATGAGCTATTATGAATTTCCAACAATTACCAGACGTAAAGATGACCAGAAAAAAACAAAACATGTATGGATATTTATTTAGAGAATCAGTTTATGTGACCACCCATGATATCTGGTAAATTGCACAGCAGATGATTTAATAACAGAACATTGATTTTAATGGTAAATCCAGACTTTCAAAACTGTGAGTTAATTCTAAACTAACTTCTCATTCAGATGCAATTGTTCCATTGTAGGAAGACTTTTTAATATATGGAGTCCTTGGTACTCTGTTAGCTTGGCTGCTTGTTTGCAGACATTTCATTACCTGATTAGGTAGCATCATCAGTGCTAGTGAAAGGGGAGTTTGCTACCTGTTTATATATAGTAGCTTTCTCTGCCAGTGTAGGTGGGGATATGTGTTTTTCCTTGGTAACTTCTCGATTAGAATATCTGCTTAGTTTTGCCTACATGATTGCCTCCTTGATAGCTTTTTGATTAGAATATTGCTTTCTGCTTGATTGTTTAGTATTAATCTCTGCTTATCTGCTATAACCACACACCCCACCTACAGTGGCAGGGCAAGCCACTGTGTATATAAGCAGGGAACAAACCCCACAGTCATTATGACTGCTAATATTAGTCAGATAAGGAAATACCTAAAGAAACCACCAAGTTCAGAGACCACCACAAACTCCACAGTCCAACCCTGAGATACATATTTTTTCTTCTATGGATACTTTTTAATATATGAAGATGCCTAAGGCTGAACAGTGGAACTTGTCTTTTATAGTATTATGGAGGCTGTAAGTTATTTTAGCACCTAAATCTTACTGAGCAGATTTTAGAAAGCTCCTTGTTTATATGGATTTTTTTTTTAAATGTAATTGGTACAACTTTTCTCTCTTACATTTTATAGCAACTAGAGTGGAAACTCAAGAAAAAATTGAGAGAGTGATAAATAGATAATTTCTTATTATTGGGTCCGAGTAATTCAGGCAAATACATTTATTATTATTAATAATAAGTCTGGATAGTGAATGTGGCAGTACCTGGAGACAGCAGAATAGAAGAGAAAGAACTGGAAAAGATAACAACATTATAAAGACCTGAAAATAGAACTAGAACAACTATGGCAAAAGGAAGCAAAGGTAGTACCAGTAGTAATAGGTGCCTTAGACGCAATCCCAAAACAGCTGGAGCACCACTTGAACATCAGTGGCATTGACAAAATCACCATCAGTCAATTGCAAAAGGCAGCTTTACTTGGAACAACTTACATCCTGCAATGATACCTTTAACAACATCAGCATCAACATCTGACTATCCCAGGTCCTTGGAAAGGACTCAGTAGGTGGATAAAAATGCCAGATCCAGACTGAACATCTGGCTGACTGCAACAAACCATAATTACTCTACATTCTGTGCTCTGGAGTGATACACAACAGGTTGTGACTTCTATATAGCATCCCTTTCAGGTTACTATTATGTTTGTCTCTGCATTAGGACAATCAAAATAATTATAAGAGGTATCTCTAGGGCATTTCAAGGCACTAGCAGTGAATTTAAACCTAGGCCATATTTTAAAAGCAGTGTGAAATAGAAAAGGTTGGTCCTGCTTGCTTAAAAATAATAAGCAGCTGACTGGATGAATCTTTTCTATGAAGTGGCTCCATAGCTTTCACATTGCTCCTTGTTTATCAGCAAGGATGGATGCTACTCCTATACTATTTTAAAGGTTAAGAGATACATGTAGAAGGAAGAGTCGCTTTCCATTCCCAAACCATTAAGAATGAGAGTTGTCCAGAGAATTAAACTGACAGCGGGAACTTCATTCAGTGGGTCCCAGGAGACATTTCTCTCTACTGTCATGCCCGCCTTATGGAAAATTCTTCCCCACAAAATTAGATTAGCTCCATCCTTTTTGATATTCTGAAAAGCCTTCAGGACTTGGCCAAGTTGTCAGGCCTGAGACATCCAGGGAACCAGAGGTGGTTCAGGTGGTTCCATTGTTGAGGTGGCTATTTTTATTTTCTTTTTGCCTACCGTTTGTATCTTTTGTATCCCAATATAAATATGGATGTTTATATTTTATATTTGTTTTTTATCTGCTTGTTGTGAGCCCCTCTCTGAGTTACTTTCAGTGAGATGGGAAACAATTTAAATTTTATAAATAAATAAACAAATAAGCAAAAGAGCATTCTCCCTTTGTGGTACAGGAAACAATGACCCTGGTGCTAGATTAAATTTCCACTTTTTTCATTTTTTTGGATTTATTTAGCTTAAGAGAAAACTCCAATATACAATCACACAAGGAAAATGTAAATAATATTGTAAATAGTATTTAAATTATGATCATGTATTATGGTAAAGAACAGTTAGCCAGATCCAGACATCAAATCCTAAAGAAAATGTCATATATTTCATAATAAAAGCTTTTACATATTAGTAAAATTGAACAGAACAGGGTGTCCTATTCTGACAAAATATATGATCTTGAATATTAGGACAATTAGAAACAATGGAAAGACTTTTTGTGACCTAGTACATCCATCTTCTGAACTTGTTTTATTTTAGCAAAGCTGCAAGGATTACCATAAAATTAATATTGGGGGACCTGCAAACATATGCTGCAGTAATGCCGGTATTTTTTTAAAATATGTAATCTCACAGATTCTTAAGACAGCATTATTTGTATACAGCAGGGGTCCCCCACCTGTGGGCTGCAGCCCACTAGTGGGCTGTGAGGAGATTGCAACTGGGCCGTGGAATTGGCCAGTGCACATGCACACATCCTCTGTGTGAGCAGAGAGTGCATGCGCGTGTGCTCCATTTGCGTGAGCGGCAGGTGCGCATACATGCCACTTGTACAAGTGAAGCTGCATGTAAGCGCATGCTTGCTGGTCACTCGTGTGGAACCATCCCCTCTCCCTTCCCCCCCCCCAGATATGCAAAGCCGTAAATGTGGGGGAACTCTGGTATACAGTATAGTCTAGGGGTAGGCAACGTTGGCTCTTTTATGACTCGTGGACTTCAACTCCCAGAATTCCTGAGCCAGCCATGCTGATGGGAAAGGGAGAGGTTTCCAAGCTGAGTCATGCTGGCTCAGGAATTCTGGGAGTTGAAGTCCACAAATCATAAAAGAGCCAAGGTTGCCTACCCCTGGTATAGTCCAAGAGACATTTGTTTATCCTGTCCAATTTCTCTGGAAATTCTATCATCTAAAAAATAGTTTTTATATCTGGCTTGGATAATTCTTGGAGAAAAGCATCTCTGTCATAACAATAATTCTTTTGTATTGTATAGGAAGCTCCTCTCTACATTATTTTGAGATATAGTGTTCATACTGAATATTATATTTAAGTGAATATAGGTGGAAAGTGTTGAAATGAAGGAATGAATTCTTTTGCATAATTTTCCATTTTCCATTATTATTTTTCCGAGCGATTGCATTAAAAATGCAGTAAATTCAAAACCAAATACGCCTGTTGCAATCCATTCTATACACCTCTGCATTTATAATTATGGACAATTCAAAAGTCGTCAAAAAAAAATCACCATATGTGGTACCTATAAGAGACCATATTGTTTTGAAATTGGTTTGAATCACTACATAAAATCTGGTAATAGTCTAATTTGGCTGTAAATGAATTGGATATGGAAGGCACTGCTGCAAAATTCTTGGCTTCTTTTTGAGATAGAATCGATCCTCTAATCTGCAAGAGCACAGGCAGTCCTCGGCTTACAGCCACAATTGAGCCCAAAATTTCTGTTGCTACGTGAGACACTTGTTAAGTTTTGTCCCATTTTATGACCTTTCTTGTCATAGCTGTTAATTGGTTCACTGCAGTTGTTAAGTTAGTAGCACCGTTGTTCAGAGAATCTGGCTTCCCCATTGATTTTGCTTGTCAGATTGTCGCAAAAGGGGATCACATGACCCCCTGGGACACTGCAATCGTCATAAATAGAAGTCAGTTGCCAAGTGTCTGAATTTTGATCATGTGACCATGGGGATGCTGTAGTGGTTGTAAGTATGGAAAATGGTCATAAGCCACTTTTTTCCATTCCTAAATGAACTGTTGTAAGTAGAGGACTACCTGTCCTTTTCTGTTATGATATCTAGCAACTCTTGACTGAAGAAGTTTTGACAGAGATTGTGGGCATCTATAAGATAAAAAGATGCTTGACTATGCTACTCCTGCATGTGAAATATACAGATACAAAAAACTCTTACATTTAGAATATATGCATTGCTATTTACTTTGGTTTCCTCCTCTGTTGTCTGTAAAATTTTGTGCTAATTGCTTCTTTTCCCTTTTTTAAAACAAAATCTCAATATTTTGAGTGTTTTATTTCATCATATTGCATCAAATATCACACTTTTCAATTTATTATTTGGTGGAGTTTGTTGTATTGTTATAGATCTATTGTTAATCACCAAGAATCTTTCTGATTGCAATGTGCATAAATTAAAACAAGTAAGTAGGTGAGAGTTTTATTGTTGTGAGTAAATGATGATCCAAAATGTTGCAGAACGCTTATATTAAACACAGTAACTTCAAGGATACTTATCATGTATTTAGTCTGTCTGTCTGTCTGTCTGTCTGTCTGTCTGTCTGTCTGTCTGTCTGTCTGTCTATCTATCTATCTATCTATCTATCTATCTATCATCTACCTACTTACCTACCTACCTACCTTGGAAAGAATTGTAGACTATTGAAACTCTCAGAGTTGGACTGGTAACAAAATAAAAGGTCCCCCCATTAATATTCCTTAACAAGAGTGTAGTTTTATTATAACCATTAAAATATGCAGGACATCCAACTTGGAATTGCTCACATTTTATTTGTTTATTTCTCCCATTTCTAAGGTCTTCCATTCTTGACAGTTTACAAGAAGATTAAAGACATCAGCAGAAACATATGCAAAGGGAACTGTTCCCTAATTATTTCATCAGCTTGTTCCTACAATCTGATTTTATCTAGGGTAATGGTAGTGTCGATTTTATATACAGATTTGATTACCACTTTGAGGGTATTTTATTTCTAAAACCAGTTCTGTTTTGATAGGTCATTATTTATTTTATTCCTGATTGCATTTATCATCTGCTTTTCTGATAGAAAAAGACTATTTTAGTTGCTAAATGTTCAGGAGATTAGAGAAATTCTTAGGCTCCTCGGAATACAAAAAACATTTTACAAAATAACCAAAGGACAATGTGAAGCAAACAAGTTTACAGTTACAGTTGGATTCTGGATCTGCATTTCTGTGCTGATTGTAACATGTAACTGTACAGGTATCAGTGTTATTTACAATAGGTGGCTTTACTTCTTCCTTGTGAATTTATTTAACAACTGCATTATACGAGTCATCAGTGCTTACTCATTTTGACACCAGTTTTTGGCAGATTTTTCAGCTGAAAAAAAAAACATTTCCCCTCTTTTTAACTCAGTAAATAATCACTATGAATGTTTGCCATTGCCTTCATGGTTCCCTTTAGTTCCCAAACATGGTTCCCTTTAGTTCCTGGAAGCTAAAAGAAGGCACTTATTTTGGTGGTTCTGCTACAAGTTGTTTTTTTGGCTTGCCACCTTGCACTCTCACTTGACTGGAGCAAGTGTGTGATTGTGTGTAGCCTTTTGTGCTGTCGTTCTGTTTGTAAACTAAATATATCAAGAGTCCACATCCCATCCACATTAAAACTGCAAGATCATCTAATCCCAATTTGGGGAAAGATTTCAGTTCAGATGACAGGGTTGTATGTTGAGCTTCGCTCTCAAAGGTTTTGCTAAAATAGCTTTTCACAAGTACCACTCCGGAGATCCAGATTTATTACACTTTGCCCCTTATCTACATATTTATGAAGCCGTCTGTTCACCACTACCGTCTCCATGCTGCTTATGCATACCTAATGCTATTTTTGTGGAGAAGCCATGTTTAATAAAGTAGCCTATTTCACTCCGACATAATGATTTCCAGTGTCAGTGGTGGAGGAATGGCAATCTAGTTGAAGGGAGGGCTAAATGGGTCCGTAACAACCTAAGAGAGGGATTTCTACATCCTTGGGGGAAAGCACGTAGCAGTCTATTCATAATTTAAATAAAAAATAAAAATGTTAATATAGTCTCTGTTCCTTCCATTCATGCTCCCTCTCCCTCTGCCCAGTTTCCAGCACCAGAGAGCATCCAATAGGAATATATACAGGCACTTGTTTTCCAGAGAGCATTTGCTGCTACATTTATTGTCAAGTAAGCCATGTGTGATTCACAACTGAAATAATAGTTATCCAAAGGGAACAGTTGTTAAACCAGTCCAAGCTTTAAAATGATCAGGTGGTACCACTGTGGTTGAAGAACAGTCCTCCTGACAAATGTGAATCTGCTGCAGTATTTCACTGAAATGTTGGTGCACATGCATGTTTGTGTGTATGTGTGCAGTACTTATCATTTTCCAAATGTCTTTATTCAGGGCCAAAGCTAAATGAATGATTTATTCTTTTCCAAGAATATAAGAGGGATGGTGGCTCAATGGCTTAATGACGCTGGAGATGGTTTCCACTCCAGCGGTTCGAGTTCTAGCACTGTATGTTTGAGGTGAGCTCCCAAATAAGCTGGTGCTTGGTGCAGGCAGTCAGATTCCTGTCCTCTGAACCTTCCCAGTTGTGGCATCTGTTTGTGAGGCAGCTCTGGGGAGGGAGGGTGCCTTGGGTGATGTGCAGGAAGATCCACTTGTCTCTCTTTCTGATGAGAAACCAGCTCGCCCTCTTGTGACGCACCATGGGATGCCCGTGAGTGTTTCCTACAACAGAGCTGATACCTTGGCAGCCAAACTACTACTCTACAATTGCATTGTAGTCTCCTGGCTACTGTAACAATGCCATACACTAATCATAACAATTCCAAGAATATATTATTCTATCAAGGAAACATTTTTGAGATAGTTGGATTTTTGTTTTTTTATTTCTATGGATAAACATTTCTGTTTCAGTGAAGTACAACATAAACAGTGATGGGCTTAGATTGATCTGGACTTGTGGTATGATGCTTCCTTAATGCACATTTAGATGGCAACGTGGGTTAGTTTGCTAACTTCAAAATTTGGCAATACTTCCTTGTTGTATCTGGGGACTTCCCTGTTCATTCTGCTGATGGACTATGGCAGTGATGGCGAACCTTTTAGAGACCGAGTGCCCAAACTGCAACCCAAAACCCACTTATGTATCGTCGGGTGCTGGGTGGGCGTGGCCCATTGGGTGGGTGTGGCTGCGGTGGTAATGGCAGACTGGGTGGGACTAAAAAGTTCAATTAATTCCAACTTTGCGAGATCTTTTTTTTCCTGTGAGAAGTTGATTGATTGATTGAACCTTTTTTTTTTGCACACGGCGGTGGAGGCCTAAAGCGAAAAGGTTTTATAAAACCCAGCTGAAGGCCTAGGACTGGGGTGATGGCGCGCGTGCCCACAGAGAGGGCTCTGCGTGCCACCTCTGGCATGCGTGCCATAGGTTCGCCACCACAGGACTATGGGAACCCACTCCAAAATTTTCTTTTAGCAAATGTGGTATACAAGTGGAAGATTTTCATCCATTCCCTGTGCTATTTCCAAGCATGGTTTTGCCTCTGTTTTGTGGAAAGGGCAAATACAAGGAACAGTAAAAGAAAATATGTGGCAGCTGTTATGAAAACATAAATTTAGCCCAGGAAAATAGGATGAGAAAGGAACTCAAGATTGCCCTGCCTTCACTCTCTATGGTATAAGAGAGAGGGAAGGACAAATCCCATCAATATTATAACCATATTTTGCAATATTATGACCATATCAACAGAGTTCTAATATCTATGTTTCCTGACGATGTCCACTTTGAAGGGCTAACAGGAACTCAAAAATAGGATTAAACTCATTGCTAAACACCAAGGAAAGCTAAGTTGAAAAGCGCCAACATGGGACCGCAACTAGACAATTGGATAGAAATAGTTAGGGCTGTCCAGATTCAAAGATGCAATCTCTCAGAACTTCGCAGTTTAGTCTGTTCAGATCAGGTTTTATCTTTATGTTGAATCCTAGTTTGTGATCCGTATTAAAGAGGGGCCCAATATGAGGCCTCAGTTGAAAGACACTACTATCGAGTTTAACTCCTAATCCAGGAAACCCAACAAGCTCTGCATTTTGTGGTTTATAGAGACGGTGCTTCTAGTAGGTCTTGAGTTCAGTACCATTTTTCAAGAGCCTGCACATTTGTTTGTTTGTAGCTCTTCACAATACAGGAGCAGACATGCCCAGGGAAAGGCCTGAAGACTAGCTCAGCAGTCCAGGAAGTAAGATGCTGCTTTCATATGGGGCTGCCCAGATGTATTAGCAATAGCACTTAGACTTATATACCACTTCATAGAGCTTTTAGAGCCCTCTCTAAGGGGTTTATAGAGTTAGCATATTGTCCCCAATGATCTCGATTCCCATTTTACCGACCTTGGATAGATGGAAGGCTGAGTCAATCTTGAGCCAGTTAAAATCGAACTGCTGGCAATGAGCAGTGAGTTAGCCTGCAATACTACATTGTTACCACCGGGTCACCACAGTTTATTGAACCATTGACTTGCCACTTTCTTGATCACCAGGCTGTATAGCTTTGCGTGCCAGGAAAATTGTACTGTAGCCCATCTGAGCAGTGCCAGATCAGGAAAATATACTTTGCATTGATAGAACATTCACTAAGTCTGGACCATTCACTAGGTGGCAAATTTTAGATTTTGGGAGAGATTAGACTTGCCAGAAAATACTACTACTATCTTCCTAGAGAAAGTATTTCTGTATTTGTATATGCGTATGCACACACGTGAGAACAAGTGTAAGACAGAGTATGTTGACTCAAGGGACAAGCAAAAATAGGGTTAAAGTTGCATAAGTTTTAAAAAAAAACCTATATGAGGTTAGGCACAAGCATGTAAAGGCAGATTGTTTGTATCTGGTGATTTTCATTTTGGCAGACAAAAGAGATCATTTCATTTATTGATTTACTGTGTTCTATAAACTCTACATCAGATCTAAATTAGAACTTCTAACATGCAATTTTCTTCTCCATTGCTTTTGATTGTCTATATGAAAGTCTGTTTAAATCAGACAAGGTTTCTCTCCCCCCCCCTTTACTGCTTTGGATTGGCTTTGTGGGTTTATAGCATTATTATGAAAATATTTTTAAAACGTGTTTTTTTTAAAAAAAAGAAATATAAAGCTTAAGAAGTTAGAAAAATCAAGTGCAGTTATGAAGGTTCTGTGTTGGACTTTATTTCAGGCTGTTCATCCTCCATTTCTTTCATGGAACAATATAAAGTCCCAGTTTCTGGAGAGTTACTTGACTCTGGGTGGATCTTACACAACATTTGTCTAGCCTTCCATTCATTGTACTTTATCACAAAAATAGCTTCAGTAGAGATATAGAAAGATATTTCTTTTACCTGTATATATTCTGAAAAAAAAATATTGTAGGCACAAAGCCAGCTGGGCCAGTCACACACTCTCAGCCCTAGAAAAGGGACAATGGTAAACTACTTCCAAAAAACTTCACCAAGAAATCTGTGGTGGCTAATCCAAAACAGTTACCAGGAGTCAACACTGAAACAAGGGCACATGCATTCACACACACTGAATATCTGGATGGGAGGAGAGGGAACTGGTTGTATCTTTCTTTTTTCTTTTGCATGGAATGCGAGTGAATACATTTTTATTGTTTCAGGAGATTCGGCAGTTCAGGGAGTAAGTCATGGTATTCTCTGGTGGTTCTCAGCATTTCTAGCTAGGTAAAATTGATACTGATAAAAAAAACCTGCTGCAAATTTTGAATGTTGTGAGGGATTAGCACAACAAATAGAGTGAAAAGCATGCAGCCCTTTAGCTGCAATAGTGTTGTGTACCTATAAAAGTCAACCTGGGGCCAATCTCTTTAGTAAAGTCTAGACCAGAGGTGGGGAACTACAGTACCGCCCCTTTATGATTTGTGGACTTCAGCTCCCAGAATTCCTGAGCCAACCATGCTGGCTGAAGAATTTGGGGAGTTGAAGTCCACAGGTCATAAAAGGGCCATAGTTCCCCACCTTGGTCTAGCTCAGTGATGGCGAACCTTTTAGACACCGAGTGCCCAAAAGCACTCCGCCCCCTGCCCCACCCACTCTGCCCCGCCCCATCCCCCGCAGAGCCATCTATCGCCTCCACGGCCTGCCGCATCAGATTGCCCAGGCAGCCCTGCAGCACCATGGCGGCCATGCAGATGATGCTGCAGGTTGTGGGGGCGGAGTCTTGTACCTGCTGCCCGGCTGCCATGTCCTTGGCTATGCTTCTCTGCGTGGGCCACAACCGGGGGCGGCTCTCCTCCAGGGGGGCTGCTGGTGGGGAGGGGGCCGTTGGGGGAGGCGGGGCTGGGGCGACAGCGCGCGTGCCCACAGAGAGGGCTCTGAGTGCCGCCTCTGGCACGCGTGCCATAGGTTCACCACCACTGGTCTAGCTGATTACGGCCTACAGAATCTGCAATTGGCTCAGCTGCAGTTGAACTAGAGCTGTAGTTGGACATGGCATTTGTACTCATCAGGGACTCATTCATACTCTCGCAACAAGGGGTAATGGCAACAAAAGTTAAGAGCAAGAAAAGAAAAAGCTGCAGCAGATCATTCCAATTTGCAGATAGAGATCGTCTTTGCCAAACTGCAGTGGGTTCAAACTTATTTTCTCCAACCTGGATATATGAAAACCTGTTTCACATTATCCTGCTTTAACTTATAATATGATCTTAGCTTTGGATGCACATCTATAAATTACATATTTGCTTCCCAATTCGTCTCAGTAAGTTGCTAAATGTGCTCATTGTTTACAAAGACATATGTCTTGTAGCATTTATAGAAAAAAAAACAGATGGATTTAATCATATCAGCTTTATCACTATTACTTATTGACACGTGTGGCAGTATGGTGGAAATATATTTACAGAAATTTCATTTAGAAGGATGTAGGGACTGGGATAAGCATATAGTTTTTAACTAGACACAGTATCTCTGTTTTGAGTAATTCCTGGAGGTCCTCACACACTGTGTCAGACTGACATTTATAAAAGGGGGAAATATGTCTTTGAACGTGTAGATTTTACATAACTGACTTTTAATAGGTCCCTTAGTAGCAGCTAAATTGTATCCCAGTATATAATATATGAAAATAATTATATTGATAAGAGTAATTGCAAGTTAGTGATACTTTCCAACTAAGATGCACATTGGGAGTGAGAGTATAAAAAACTCGATGATTCCTCACTGTCCCTTTTCTAAGTTCTGGAAGAAATAAATTCTGGGACAAATTACACCATAAGGTAGTATTGTGCATGGCAACTTAAAATGCAATTTGTTTCTATCTTCTTCCTCTTCCTCATATTTCTCTAATTATTAATTAGATAAATTAATAAACTCTCAACAGACTTGAACACTGGGCCCTATCTAACAAAATGAAATTCATTGTACAGAAAAGCAAGGTTTCGCACTTAAGCAAGAAAAACCAAATGTACAAGTACAGATTAGGTGAAACTTGGCTCAGTAGCTATAATTGTGAGAGGGATCTTGGAATCCTAGTAGACAATCATTTACATATGAACCAGCAGTGTGCTACAGCAACCTAAAAAGCCAATGCAATCCTAGGCTGCATTAACCGATGAATAGAATCAAGATCACGTGAAGTGTTAGCATCGCTTTATAAGGCCTTGGTTAGACCATGCTTGGAATATTACATCCAGATTTGGTCACCACAATATAAAAAAGATGTTGAGACTCTAGAAAGAGTGCAGAGAAGAGCAACAAAGATGATAAGGGGGCTAGAGGCTAAAACATATGAAGAATGGTTACAGGAACTGGGCATGGCTAGTCTAGTGAAGAGAAGGACCAGGTGAGACATAATAGCAGTGCTCCAATATTTGAGGGGCTGTCACAGAGAGGAAGGGGTCAGCCTATTTTCCAAAACACCTGAAGGCCAGACAAGGAATTATGGATAGAAACTGACCAAGGAGAGAAGCAACCTAGAACTAAAGAGAAATTTCCTGACCATGAGAACAATCAACTTATGGAACATCTTGCCTTCAAAAGTTGTGGATGCTCCATCACTGGAGGCTTTTAAGAAGAGACTGGACAGCCGTTTGTCTGAAATGGTGTAGGGTCTCCTGCTTGAGTGGTGGTGGGGGGTTGGATTGGAGGATCTGCAAGGTCCTTTCCAACTCTGAAGTTCTAGGTTCCATATCGGGGAAAGAATGCCGTGTCACAGAATTTGGGGAGTTGAAAGAGCTCAAAGTTGTGGTATAACCGAATAGATTTGATATGTTTATTCATGACCAACATCTGTTGTGTCTTCCAGCTGAAATCTCGTGTTCTAATGACTCCTTTAGCAATCTCCCCACCAAGAAGCACCCCAGAACCTGATATTAGTTCAATCCCCCAGGATGCGGCTACAATTCCCAACTCAGCAGCACCACAAGCCCTCACAGGTATGTGGAATCAAATCCACCAAAATGAAAGCCTTGTTTTACATCCAGCGTTTTTAAGAAAGCTTTCTTCCCTGTCCTTCTGAGAGCCCCAAGACAGCTTATCGATTAATTTGCCAGCTGTCTTTCCAAACTGATGTTTTCCTCTATTTTCGTTTTCAGTATTATTTGCTACTTTGGTGGTACATAATAGAAAAAGAGATGCGCAGAAGCAACTTGTGTATTGACTCTGATTTAAGAGACTCTGTGCCACAGGCTGAAAGTAAAATATGGGTGCTTTTGCATGAATAGATTCATCACCAGAACTTAGAAAAGCCATCTGCGCTCCTCAGTTGTGCTTTCAATGGGGTCTCCTGCTTTGTTTACATTTTCTGCTTTGTTATGCATGCTTTCAGTGGCTTATGGAGCTATGTAATGCTATTATTGCCATTATCCCCCTATTTAACTAGAATAAAATGCTTTGAGACTTTTTATTGTCGAGTCTGAGTAGCTGTTAACACTTCAAGTACTACATTTTTATTATGGTTATAATAATTGTGTATTATCCACAGCACTGCACATCTATCTTCTTTGCTATGTAATAATTTCTTTGTCACCTCTCTAATTTCTGTCACAGGATGACAGAAATGTTCTGAATGATGACAACTCTAACACTTTTGTGGCCAGCAATAATAATGTGTCTTGTTTTAATATGACTGAGACCAGGTCTGTTAAGACATAGTCATAGACAGACCTGCATACAATAGAGTATCCGTCTTAAAAGAAAAAAGTTCTGGTATATCAAATGTTAGCATTTTTGTTCCAGAAAAGACCCAATATTGATATTACAAGTTACTTTATGAATCTGTGCAACTACATAATAGATTGGATTAAGGTAATTTTGTCTTTTTAGTCATAGTAATAAATTGCATTGAAAGTTTAAACCCAAGTAGTATGGAATATAAGATATGATGGAAGACTCAGTAAAAGTCTTTATGCTGACCTCTGGGATAATTAGAGAAACATGGATGAAGAAAGAGTCACAATCCCCTTTCTTCCTCAGGAATTGTAACTTTTAAAACAAAACAAAACTTCATTTTATCAAATTTTAACCAATTTGATTTCTTGCTTTCTTTCATATTTTATTGTCATGATTTTCTTCATTATATAGAACCAGGGTTTTCAGATCATTCTATATGCCTAAATTTCTGGCTACGATTGGAAATACTTCTGTTCTCTTGAAACAAATCTGTATTTGTATAGTTATCCAGTGAAGCATTTTCCAACAGGATGCCAGATACGTGGGGTCTGCAAAGGCCTGAATCTCCAGTTTACAAAACCAAATTAGAGACACAGAAAGGAAATTATGTTTTATGAAGTTTTTAGAGATCCTTTTGGACAATGACAAGGACTTTTTCCCTTCCTGCAGTCTGCCTTTATGTCAACAAGCAAGCGAATGTGGGGCCGTACCTTGAGCGAAAGAGAGTGCAGCAACTCCCAGATCACTTTGGACCTGAACGACCTTCCACGGTGTTACAGCAGGCAGTTCAGGCATGCATTGATTGTGCCCACCAGCAAAAGACTGTCTTCTCTCTTGTCAAGCAGGGCTATGGCGCTGAAATGGTGTCAGGTAAAACTGGAGACAGTGCTAACAAGGGCCATGGGCCTTGGATAATATTCTATTCAGCATTCATTGATAAAAATGATTAAGAATAGAATTGGTAGGGCTTTGTTTTATGCCTGTAATGCATCCATTCCATATTTGGGCAAGTCTGGTTTGGTTGTAAGTTGCTTAGAGTCACCTCTAGGAGAGATGGGTGGCATATGAATTTAATAAATGAATAAGTAGAGCCAAGTCTGAAAAGCTGTGCACCAATGGAAATTCATCTCCACTTTGAGTTGTCATACATTCATGTAAACATGTGAACAGAGTCAGTATTGTTTGCATTTCCAATTCACCTGATTTCATTGTTCAACTTGTTTTTGTGCCCCATGCCTGTTTGTCAATAATTAGGTGATTCCACATTTATAATATGTCATTGTTTAAGGTAAAGCGTTAAATGGAGGTTGACTCTTTGTGGCTATATGAACATGTACTTTTCTTGTTTGTTCTCTATATTACAATCCTTGGATTTCTTGGTAGTATCCTAAACAAGTACTGTATTAATTAGCTGTTACTTTGCTCAGCTTGTTGACATAACCTAAGGTCAAACAGGTACTGTCACCTGCTGTGACAAAGACAGCCATTTTATCTACCCTCAACCACAGAAACTCACTGGGTGACTTTGGACCAATCATTCTCTCTCAACCCAATCTACTTCAAGGATTGTAAAATGGGAGGAGGATATGTTGCTTCTACTCTTAGGAGTTTCTGACTGAAAATGAAATGCGATATAAATCAAATACTTACATACATTATTCTGATGAAATGATCATGTGTGAGCACTCTAACTGCTATCCGTTAGATCATATTCTCTTTAAGAGATATTATATATTTATTATACAATACTGGGCTGTTAGGATACTGGCTTCTGTTTTTTGAAGTGTTTTAATCCATATTTCATGTCTGTATGTCATTACTGAAATACAGTAATGAATCACAATATTTATATCATCTTTTTAAAAATACAGATGGAAATATGCTTTAAGAAATGTTTTTTTGAAATATTGACAATTATCTTCTGCATTAAATCTGTTTTACTCCACTACCAAGACTTGTCACATTGTGCAATTCTAAGGTTTATCCTAAGTGCAACATTTATTTATATTCTGTTTCCATTTTCATTTCTCCTCTGGGCATTTTGATCCTATTTGCACCTATGCTGAAAGAACAAAAAGCTAAACACACATACCCCAAAAAAAATACTTTAGCTGAATTCTGAAAACATGCCAGGTTGTAATATTTAGTAAAATTATTATTATTTTCTTGTACGGCTAAGGCTGAATTCCTGTAAACATGATTGCAGTGGCAGTTCAAAGTTTCTGATTAGACTCAGTTCAGTGTAGCAAGAGTGAAAATATAGCGTTTGTTTTTAAGATCTCTGACATCTTTTTTATTTCCATCAAAACTGACAAAATTGAGGAACCATTAAACTCCAACCCAAAGAATTCTCCTGCCACAACTTTCATACTAGGCTGATATAGACCAGTTTCACTATATCAATGATGGGGAAGGGCCATACTCAGTCCCATGGACATCAGCCTGCTTTGCATGTCATACTGAAAGAACTGCAACTACCTACATTTTTTTTCTATCTCTCCATCAGTTTCTGCCTCTTTTGAAGGAAAACAACACCTCTTGAGTCTCCCGGTTGTGAACAGTATTGGTTATGTTTTGCGATTCCTCAAAAAGCTTTGCCGTAACTTATTATGCGACAATCTTTTCAGCAACCAGCCTTTTCCACAATATAACACTTCTGAAAACCCAGAAGAATATGAAAATGGACGGATGGAATCAGGTAGGTTTAAGAGCTAATAAAATATGAATCTTCCAAGAGTGAGGCAGTTGGTGTAGTGGTTAAGGTATCGGGCTAGAAACAGGGAGACTCTGAGTTCTAGTCCTGCCTTGGGCACAAAGCCAACTGGGTGACCTTGGGCCAGTCATTTTCTCTTAGCCCTGGAAGGAGGCAATGGCAGACCATTTCTGAAATAGCTTGCCAAGAAAACTGTAGGGGCTTCTCCAGACAGGCTCCAAGGATCAGACATGATTGAATGGAAGGAAAAAAGATCCTACTAAGTTATTTCCAATTGATTATCATACCAGTTTTGCTCCGTACCAACGAAAATTCTTTTCATACACATTTAAGTTGCATCTCAAATCAGATGTGATATAGGAGAACTCTCAGTCTTCACTTCTAAAATATATACAGGGCTTTTTGGGGGGGGGATCTAGGACCCCATTTTGACTGCAGCAACATGGGGAAGAGTTTTGGCTGTTCTGCTGCATGGTCGTTTCCAGCTTTAAGATTCTAAAAAGGCATTTAGTTCAAAGCTAGGAGAAAGAATAGATACTATCATATAATTAAACTCTTCTTTGAGTTGGGTTTCCATAAAGTTTCCTTGGCAATAATAAGGTAGTACTTTGTCATTGGTTTCTTCCTGCATAGTGTTCATTTTTCAAACAGGCCCCAGTCCTGGGGTCTCCTACCAAAAGAATTTTGGATCTGATTCTGTTTAGCTTTTGAGATGAGCTAATGTTAGCTAGGTGCTGCCACCTAATTTAAATTCTCTTGCCCGTATTTTTTGTCAATTATAGAACTAATGCCAGTTTCAGGAAAGGGAAAGGAATTTAATCGAGGATGACTTCACCTGTCACAGACATTGCACTCTTTGAGTGGAAAAAAATGGAAGGGGGGGGGGGGAAAGATTCATAGAAACCTCTTCCCAGCCATCCATTTTTCAAATTTTACAAATTATAATGGACTATCTGGGAACAGAGAAAGAGAGTGCCCTGCTGCAGGAGAAAACACGGGGAATTAAGGTAAAGATTCCTGAGTGCAGGGTTGGGAAGGCAGAGAAGTGAAAAGGTAGCTATAAAGTAATTCTGTCTTAAGTACATTAGGTATAAGTTGAGCGGGAGAACTAATTGGGAGACTTTCAAGATCGAGGTCAAGCTTTTCAAAGGTAGCAGCCTCAGGAAACAGAAACCAGTTGGATTTCTGGGGTCAGCTTTATTTGATAAGAGGGTATTGTAGCAGAATCTTGTCCTGTCTGGTTTGGAATGGCATGCAGACATGAGGATGAACTGAAGAGTAGTCAGAGGGACACACCTTACTGAGGAGAAGAAGAAGTAGCACTAGTGAGGAAGGGCTGTCTGGAACAACAGAAAGAGTTATAAAGATTACAACAAAGAAACAGAAGGGAAGGTTTGTGATGTGTGTGTGTAAGAGAAAAAGAGTGTGTTCAATTCTTTTAAAAATAATGTAGGCAATTGGAGTACATGAATTTTGCTGGAGGATGAAGTAAGACTATTTTTGCAGTGATTCAAAATAACAAAACCTTTGGTTCTGCTCTCTTCCATAGTGTATCTGTGTTTGTGTATGGGGGGGGGGGGAGAGAGAGAAAGAGAGAGAGAGAGAGAGAGAGATTTCTTGATATTCAGCATAACTGTTGGCCTTTCTGTGAAATGTGTTTTTGTTAAAGTAAAAAAAAATCTAATTTCAAAAGCATTTGTGTTATGCATGTTAGGCCTCGCTTCTGCCATGTATTCTAGGCAAATATAATTTGAAAGATAGGGGTTGTTTTTTCCTTCTATGTCATCTCCAGGTCTGCCAAATACAGAGTCTTTCTTAGAATGTGCTGGCAAAGGAGGCTGTGAAATTTAAACTTTAAAATGTCATTGGTTTTTTTTAATCCAAATTGTAAAACGCATTACATGCTTTGAGGACTTCATTAAAAAAGACTTTTAATGGCTCAACATAATAGTCATACGTGTCTTTCACCTGACTTCAAAGTGTTCTTCTGAAGGCAGAAAAACACAACAAACACAATTTGAGTTCAGTTCCTTGTATGCCACAAATGTGCCGTTTTCATTCTTGCTTTCACTTAGTCCTGTAGCATTCAATCTTCTTTCCCCCATACAATAATTGCTGCTCATAGCTTTGGAGTACAGTCAAAATAAATGGTTTTTATGGTTATCAGTATTTCTGGCTTTGGTTCGTCATTTAATTACCTGCACAATTCATTTATTGCCTCATAGATTCCTCTGCCTGGAACATTATCCTTTAAACAATACATAAAATATTAAGGTCAGGCTTAAAGGGGGAAACGGGAGATCTGTGCAATCTAGTCAACCACAACAATATTTAATAGAAAGCTATTTGCCTGTCTAAAGCAGTTTGTGAAGGGAAGGTTGCTAGGTTGTCTCCAGCATTTAAAATGAGATGCAGTGGGATGGTTTGAGAGACAGAATTTTCATTCTTTGTGAAAGCTGAGCTCCAGTCAGAAGTGGGGTGCTGGTCCTGCTGCCTCTGCCAGGTCTTGAATGACAGCAATGCAGTAAAGGGACAGGCTATTACATGGGCAACTGCAGGAGAGTCAAAAAAAAATCAAGATGGTGTCCATGACGACATGATTGAACATCCTTCTCTTTTTTTAATACGGATCACACATGCAACACACATATAAAAAAGGGGTAGGGTTTCAGTTCAGCAGGCACAGAGGCCATCTTCACTCTTTTGAATGCCTTGTTTCTCCCCTGCCCAGACACCCCTCTCTTGTGACCATAGCCTCAGTAGTGGGATTCAAATATGTGAACAACCGGTTCTCTGTGTGGATGCCCCTTCTGGAAGTCCATTCTGGGCCTGGGCAACAAAAAATTAGCTACCGGTTCTGCCGAAGTGGTGCGAACTGGCTGAATCCCACCACTGCATAGCCTAATGTGTAATTTTGTGAACATTTTCCCTATACAAACCAGACGTGTTTATGTACTCTGCTGCTTTCAGTTGATATCAAACGTCACAGGAGAATCTGTTTGGTAGATTTCAAACCAGATTGATCAGTTTTGCTAATATATGGGTTTGTTTTTTTTATCTTATAATGCATACACACAGTATATAATTTTCAATTTTGTAAGCAAAAATATGTGACCCTAATAGTTTAGATAAATTGATGAATCTTAGGGAGACTTCACAGCCTGGCTCCACATGGCATGATTGTAGAAAGACTGAGTCATCTAGTTCAGTGGTTCTCAACCTGTGGGTCGGGAACCATTTGGGGTCGATCGACCATTTCATGGGGGTCGCCAAGCAAGGCTGTCCGCCATTTTTTTTGTCCGCCATTTTTTTCCCCTTTTCCGGCAGGTGCCTTACCTCCCTTGGGCTGGGCCAGCTGGTGGTCGGCCTGCTCCGTCTCTGCCGCTTGCCAGCTACGCCTCGGCCGGTGCAGGGGGCGGAACCACGCATGTGCGGCGCTCCCGGGCAGGGAAAGTCCTCGACTTACGACCGGTTGGGTAGTCCTCGACTTACGACCGGTTTAGTTCTCGACTTATGACCGGTTTAGTCCTCGACTTACGACCGGTTGGGGTCGCGGCATTAAAAAGGTTGAGAACCACTGATCTAGTTCCAAAACCAAGGTTCACAATGTTGTTTTTGAACCAGGGGCCACTTGACTGCTGATCATGCATTCCAAAATGTAGCTGTGATAGGAAGAATGGTGTGGTGATGCAGTGGTTAGAATGCAACATTGCAGGCTAACTCCGCTGACTGCCAGCAGTTCAATCCTGATCGGCTCAAGGTTGACTCAGTCTTCCTTCCTTCCGAGGTTGGTAAGATGAGGATCCAGATTGTTGGAAGGCAATAGGCTGACTCTATAAACTGCTCAGAGAGGGCTGTAAAGCACTGTGAAGCAGTATATAAGTCTAAATGCTATTGCTATTGCTAAATACAAGAAAACATTGTTATCCTCTTATTAAATAGATACGCAGTAAAGCTTTGAAGGCTGCAGGTGGTTCAGGAAGCACAGGTTGAGTCAGGAGTGGCAGCTGCATAATCTAGAATAATTCAAAAGCAGCTAATGTCCCAGGCAGATGCTGGCTAGAATAGAGCCTAAGATAGATAACAAGGTTCCCTTCCTCCCAGTGTTATTTATTAACCCTCTAGAATCTGACAGGCACCTCTGTTGGTTGCCTGGTTAGTCACTGGTAACATGAAGAGGGAACCCAACATGTGGCTCTGAACACAGGTAACTTTTAGATAAAACACATTCAAAGCTATATATTTCAACACTATTTAAAAGCTACTGTATATAAACAGAGAGTGAACTCCGCATTCATTAAATTAGGTAACATGATACCTAATGTCTCTCTGTCTGTCTGTCTGTCTCTCTCCCTCTTCTGTCTGAAAGAAATAGCAAATAGATTGACCCATCCCAATCTGGCCCGTTTCCTCACAATAAGGAAAGCTGCAGTTGAAGATACCCAAGGGAAGATGACCATAGGGCATTGAAAAATGGGGGGTTGTCCCATGACTCCAATTACCTCTTCCTCCACATTCCTTCTTAATCTCCAAATTAATACTGCTTGCATTGAAATTAATGGTCTTTCAATATCAGTTCATGAGATAGCATAAGCCTTTATTCTGATTTCCCCAAAGGCATCTGGTGAGAACAGAAGGCTGGACCAAGTGACCCTTTGCTTATATCCACCACAATATTTTTACATTGGCTATATTCCTTAGTAACTAGGGATTGTTGTTGTTGTTGTTGCTGTTGTTGTTATTGTTTTGACCAAGGAAAATACAGTGGTAGAGAAGGGGAAAAGACAAAGGAGCAAAACAATGTTATCACCCCAAATGAATGGCAGGCCTGCTACTTCCTATAGTTTGCTTCCAAGAAAAATTTAGATCAGCCTTGCAGCCTCCAGATATGTAAGACTACAACATCCATCTCCTAAACTGGCACACTAGTCCTGACCTAGAGAGCAAATGGAGAGTCATTTGAATCACCACATCTGAAGGGAGAAAGTGTTATGGAGACTGTTACTATGAACATGGAAATATGGTCAGTTGCCAAAAGGATGAACCCTTCACTACCGCCTCAGCATGTCACTTTCAAATTTGCATATAATATTATGAAGACTCTTTCTTATCAGAGAGAAATCATCGACCGAGAAAAGAGAGATCTCCATTTGCTCCTGTAGCAAATTCTAAATCCCCAGGCAGTCTTTGTTTCCTTTATTGTTTTAATGTGCATGTGCAGAAAATGTGATAACATTCTGGACATAATGCACAGTCTAGTTCATTCGTGTTTCTGAAATTAAACTGTCAAGAGCTATCTTCCCTGGTAGCATTTTAATGACTAATATTTTTTGTCATAATGGCTTGCTAATGCCAATGAATAAAAGAAAATATTATAGTGATGCAGAGAACACCGGTGGAAAATAAAATTTGAAATATTATAACCACTGCTTTTTATCAGAGTATCGGTATTTTTGCTGCAGCAGGTATCTGGGATTTAGTGTAAGGTGAAAGATAAGAAGCCTCTCCAATAAATCCATGAGTCCCACTCTTTGATTCTGCTTCCCATAATTATAGTATCATGCCTAAAGCATTCTAAAATAGTAAGTTACACCAAGGTTTTTTCAGGCTGTGTCGCATAGAACTCCATAAAACTTGATGAGACTAAAGACAAAGACACCTCCATCCACACAGACAATTTTCTATCATTAGAGCTTTGCCTCTTGATCCTGGATCCCAGGATTTTTTTTATTTTTTAAACAACAGGTTTTGCAGCCTGAACAAGTTCAAAAACTCTGAATTAGACAACTGCTGCCAAGGAGTCAGTGCAGTGCAGGATGATGTCGGCTTCTCCCCTGTAATTTGCTAACAAACCCCCATTTCAAATAAGACGTAGGGCTTGTATCAATAAAAAGCATTTTCTCTGATTAAAGATCTGTCAAAATCCATTTTGCTTATTTTCATGACTCAAAATCTAACACAAGGTTTTACCAATTAAGTGCCCCTTTCACACCTTTCTGTTGTAAGTGCAAGCAAAGAGGAGACTTAACAGTCAGGTAATCACTACCTGTTCTGTGATTTATTTTGTGCCATTGAGCAGGATGAGACCTCTGCTCCATCTTTCCCAAAAAAAACTCTGAATTTACATATTTATTTAAGTCTAATAATACCTTTTCTGCACATATTCAGATAATCTTTCCAAAACAATTTAAGCTCTGAGTCTCAGGTTGTCAGTGATGGGCAGTATTAATTAACTTCAAAACTACGTAGCTACTGTCTTAAAAATTAACTCCAACCTATTTTTATTATAAATCCTTATTAATAATTTGTGTATAATACAACTCTTTCAATTTACAGTGGCTCACACTTTAATTTGCTAGTGGGTTTAAACTGTCTGTCCAGTATTTAAAACAGAATAAAAACAAGTTCCAAAATCAATTTTCTTGCTTTTGGAAACAGCACTGTATTCCAGGATAACCTGATTCTTCTTTTTCAAGCAGAAACAATTATACCTGAAGATTATCTGGTTGAACCCCTGGCTACAAAACACTACAGCATTGATCCCTCTGATTCAGCATTTAATTGCATGGGATCTTTGTACTCTATGAGACAAAGTTCTGGAGAGGGACGGCATGGTGGAGGACCGTCTTCCTCCTGCAGTCATCGTTCTGCTCAAGTGGCTTCTGGAGGACCATCAACCGCTACTCTGAGGCACCAAACATCCAGCCCAACCAGAAACGGAACCATTCTGGAAGGAAACAGAAATGGTAACTTAACCTGTTCCTTTTCTTGTAATGATTTTATCATCTTACTGATTTCTATAGTCTTATATTAAGCTTCCTCTTGAGAAAGCAATTGTGTGTACAGTAATTGCATGCAGATAACAGTAGGATTGTGGCAACAAACCTTGACCCCCAACCTTTGTGCAGTAACTGTGCAGGGATGGAGACTCTGTGCAAAGTCTGCAGACATGCAGGGCTTATTCATGCAATCTAATGCACACAAGTCCATAGAAGTTGTGCTTAGTGCTGTGACATAAACCCACACAAATTATAGTATCTGTATAAGTCACAATTATGAAAGTAACTTTAGATTTCCCATTCAGTTCTTTTGACTGCTCTGAAGCAAACAATGAATTAGAACTCTAATTTAGCTCCTTTTGTATTTCATGTAATAACAGAGGAACATTGCTGAAGTTTGTGTATTATTCCTTTCTTATAAACCAGATATCATCAAGATGTTATTTTATAAAGATGCTGGGCAGCATCAAATGTAGTTCAATCTATCTATGCTCTGCTCTGAGCTTGGAAAAGGTAGAGTAGGAATCTCATACTGGGGGCTACTAAAGATGCCGGATGGGGTCAGTTAATCAGAATAAGACATAGATTGTTGATGTACCTATTTAACGTCCGTGCAAGTCCCCCCCTTAATCTTATTATAAAAGAAAATAACATTGTAAATATGAACATTTAAATGTTCAGACATGAGGTTTAGATATTAACTATCATTTGAAAATAATAGCTTCAACTTTTTTTCAAATTGAAGGAAAATTGGACCCTATTTAATAAATATAGTACTTTTTTCCCAGTCTACCTGTACAATTGAGCAAGGAATCTCTAGCCTTCCAGAGACTATGGGATCTGTTAAACTGTCTGAGGCTAATGAGAGATGAGATCCCTTCTGCAAATTGCAATGTAGGAAGGAAACATATTGAAATAAGTTTTCCAAATTAGATGGCAGCAAAGTTTTCTGTATCTCCTTACTGCCACCTATGTCTGGTTTTTTTTGTAGCCCAGGTCTTCAGTCAGACAATTTAAACATATTGTGGGGTCTTTGGTGCTCTCTGAGCTTGGTGGTTTTGTTGGAGACATTTCATTGCCAAACTAGGTAACGACATCAGTGCACCAAGGGCCCAACACTTCAACCCTGAACTACAAATATTCTCTTCTGAGCCTTGGTGGCGCAGTGGTTAGAATGCAGTACTGTAGGCTACTTCTGGTGACTGTCGGCTGCCAGCAGTTCAGCAGTTCGAGTCTCACCGGCTCAAGGTTGACTCAGTCTTCCCTCCTTCCGAGGTCGGTAAAATGAGGACTCAGATTTTGGGGGGCAATAGGCTGACTAAAACCACTTAGAGAGGGCTGTAAAAGCACTGTGAAGCAGCATATAAGTCTAAATGCTGTTGCAATTCTATTGGTTAAACAGATGTTATCCAGTTGAGGAGCAGATTTTGCTGCAGCTCCATCAAGAGGTAATCAATAATTAATCCTTAGACAAGATAAGAAAGAGACCTGAATTATCCTCTCCTTACTCCTACCACCTACCATACCTAAAATATTAAGTCATAAAGAAAAGGGTTGATAAGACAGGAAAGAACCTCAGTATAAGAACCCAATGTTATCATATAGCCTAGCCTTAGTGGCAGCAAGATTTTAAATTATATCTATTTATCACCAAAATACAATTATGCAATTTCTGGCCAGATAAAATCAGTTTTGCTATCCAAGAGAAAACATAAGTCACTAAAATTTAACTTTCATAAAGGTACAAGTAGTATCTTTTTTTAAAAGGAAGTTAACTTGTTGTGGTTAAGGCTTCAGGCTAGAAACTAGGATATAGTGAGTTCTAGACCAGTGATGGCGAACCTTTTAGAGACTGAGTGCCCAAAAACTGCCCTAGCCCACCTGCCCGCTCCGCCGCCTGCCCCTGCTCCACCCCCACTCCACCCCCCACTCTACCCCTGCCTGCTTGCAGGGCCTCCATCACCTCCATGGCCCGCTGCAGATTGCCCAGGCAGCCCTGCAGCACCATGGCAGCCATGCCCTCCACCCGTGCCCAGCAGCATCATCTGCGCACATCGGGGCGCGAAGGCGGAGTCTTGTCCCTGCTGCCTGGTTGCCATGTCCTTGGCTGTGCTGTTCTGGCAGGCTGCACCCAGGGGCGACTCTCTGGGGGGGCTGCTGGTGAGGGGGCCATGGGGGAGGCGGAGCTGGGGCAATGGCGTGTGTGCCCACAGAGAGGGCTCTGAGTGCCGCCTCTGGCACGCGTGCCATAGGTTCGTCACCACTGTTCTAGACATATCTATGATTGAAGCCTGCTGGGTGACCTTTGGCCAATCACTCAGCCCTAAAAAGAAGGCAAGGGCAAACCACTTCTCAAAAATGTTGCCAAAGAAACTGCAGGGACTTTCCCAGGCAGTCACCAGGTGTCAATATTGATTTGAAGGCACGTGCACACACAAGGTACATGCATAACCCTAATACATTCTGCCTGGAGACTGGAATTCTGCTCCAACTCCCTTCTTTCTTGGAGCATACAGAAATCAAGCTTTTGGTGGGCAGCGCATTCAAAAGCCTGATCAGTGCAGCCCAAATCTCTTCTGATTCTCAAGCTGCTATGTGCTGGGCAACAAAGGAGGCAGGAGAATTTCTCCTTGATCTGCGTGCTTTTAAATGGCAGGTGATATGCAGAAATGACGTGCTCATGCTGCATGTTGTTTTCTGGTAGTATGAAGGGGGATCCAGAACCTGCTGTCATGTTAATGCTATGCAACTCTCTTACCTCCAGGGAAACTGAGTCCCAGGTGAGCAATCACACATCTATAGACAGGTCAACAAGCTGCTTCTAAGCCAGGAGCTGAGAAATCAAAACAAAACAGATCTTGTTCACTAGACCAGGGGTCTCCAACCTTGGCAACTTTACGACTTGTGGACTTCAACTCCCAGAATTCCTCAGTCGGCCATGCCGGCTGAGGAATTCTGGGAGTTGAAGTCCACAAGTCGTAAAGTTGCCAAGGTTGGAGACCCCTGCACTAGACCAAAGGGTTACACCAGGGGTGTCAAACTGCCGGCCCGTGGGCCGGTTTCATCATACCGGAGCCGCGCCCACCCCATTGCCGGCAATGGCAAAAAAGCTCCGATACGTTGCGCGACGTCATGTGACGTCGCGAGTTTGACATGTCTGGGTTACACTGATTGAACTGAGAAAGTAAAACAGAAGAAGTTGACCAAGGCTTTAATTATTTGCAGCACTGCAATCTTTAGGATTGGGCCTAGAGGAGACAGTCATTCCATTCATCAATACTAGCTGCTATGTTTTCTGCAGAGTTGATTATATTAGCTCTTTCTTCTTGGAAAGATTGTAAGTGTGCAATTCCCATTCTTCCAAAAAGGAGACTTTGAGAAGTTCATTGCATGGAGTGAAAGGTATACAGCAGCGGTTCTCAACCTATGGGTCGGGACCCCATTTGGGGTCGATTGACCATTTCACGGGGGTCGCCAAGCAAGGCTGTCCACCATTTTTTTCCCTTTTCCAGCGAGTGTCTTACCTCCCTTGGGCTGGGCCAGTTGGTGGGCGGCCTGCTCTGTCTCTGCCGCTTGCCAGCTACGCCTCGGCCGGCGCAGGGGGCAGAACCACGCATGCGTGGCGCTCCCGGGCAGGGAAAGTCCTCGACTTACGACCGGTTGGGTAGTCGTCGACTTACGACCGGTTTAGTCCTCGACTTACGACCGGTTTAGTCCTCGACTTACGACCGGTTTAGTCCTCGACTTACGACCGGTTGGGGGTCGCGGCATTAAAAAGGTTGAGAACCACTGGTATACAGAGATCAGTCACTGTACAGTTCTTTACAGAAAAAAAAGCAGCATTAGTGTGGGAGTTCTTGAAATGCTATGAGTCAAATGGCTAAATTCTAACTTCATGCAGCTTCTGATTCCCAGGAACAGGGGGTGTTTTATGTAAATCCAAATCTGCTAGTCAATGTTATCACATTCTGTGTACACTGTTTAAGAATGGATAAATAGGTTCACTTTCCTTTTGAAATGCTTTCTAAGTTTTTAAGTACCCCATAGTTCATTTACATTTTTCCTTTCCACCTGCCAAAGCCAGGAAATTGGATTTTATCTAAATTATGATCTTTATGGGTAATTATTGGTAGCAAACAGTCCTCTCTCTTTGTAATTTGAGTATTCTTTATCATCTTGATTAATTCTGATGACAAGTGCCCTAGGATACCTATGACATGTGAGAGATGAGATTGTTATTAATGTATTTAATCCCTGGTGTGAATAATTTCAGATGCATAAATGCAGGATTTATATACAGGAAGAACTCCTACAGCAAGAAAAAAAAGCAAAACAAAAAAATAACTGCATACAATATTCATGAAGAAGAGTGGTGTCAGCCAGTTTTGCATCAGTTCTGTTGACTATCAATTAACTCAGTTCAAGATGTTGAATTTAGTCTCTTAAACTCTTTATGATGTGAATCCAAAATTCTCCTGGAAGGCCTTTTATGGAATTCATTTTCTGGGTTAGTTTATGAACAAACAGCTGGGCTTATTTTGTTCATTTTTGGAATTTTTGAGCTTAACATTTAAAGCATGTAAATGCCAAATAGAGGAAGCCTTAGAAATAAGACTACCTTTATCAATATATTGCAGCAATGGACCTTATGTTCATAAACCTTGATCACTGTAACTTTAAACAGGCAATAATCTCTTATAATCTCTATTTATTTAACAGCTGACACTGTGCTTCTGGATCTTTCCTAGTAATATGTTTGAACCTCTTGGCTCTCCTGTTGTTCATCTACTAGCTAGACATTTCAATTCCCCCATATCTCTCACGCCCTTAATTTGTGTCTTACTCATTTATATTGTATAATGCTCCGTCAGACATTCTGATGCTGCTTTGTACAGCAGTAGTAGAGTAGAAAATAGAAACTGCAATATAGAACATCAGGTCACTGGTCTGCTTTTTCAGAACAGTTAACATTACCCAACACAGTTCTGCAGCCTCAAAAAAGGACAGTCAGTTCCTGCTCTACAAAGAGAAGGTGGAAATTGCATCTGGAGTCTTCAGTGGGCTGCTATCTACAGGGATCCTGCTCTTCTTTGACTCCTATCAATGATGTACATCCATGCTGATATCCAGATAGTTCTTGTAGCAGACCACAGACCAGGCAGGCTAACACGAAGTTAGCACTGTTGCAATTCCTGAAGATATTTTGCATTAATGGCTGTTCCATCTCTGGTTTTGTGCTAAGATGTTAAGCTAGAGGTTTCCTGAAAAGTGCTTTCCAGTAGCTACTTAGGGATGATAAACCAAATAGTATCATATTGAGAGCCACATAGCCAATGTGATGAATTGGAATTAGGGAGAGGTCTATGGAAATCCATCTTTGTTTGAATTTCAGTTAGTTCTCTTCTCCTCAGGCTATCATATGGGATTGTTTTGAGGATAAACTGAGGTGAGACTTCTTCAGCTAAATTATGTAAATAATATTATGTCTCATTCTCTAAGCCTTGAACCTTCCATTCACTAGGTCAGTTTGGTCTAGTGCAGGGGTAGGCAACCTTGGCTGGCTCAGGAACCATGCTGGCTCAGGAATTCTGGGAGTTGAAGTCCATGAGTCATAAAAGAGCCAAGGTTGCCTACCCCTGGTCTAGTCGTTAAGGCACCAAGCCAGAAATTGGGTGATTGTGAGTTCTAGTCCAGATTTTGGCATGAAAGCTAGCTGGGTGACTTTGGGTCAGTCACCCTCTCTCAGCCTAACCCACCACACAGGGATATTGCTGTGGAGAAAATAGGAAGATGAAGAAGAATTAGGTATGTTTGCCACCTTGAGTTATTTATAAAAATAATAAAGACTAGATAAAAATAAATTTAAAATTAAATTCTCTCTGGATGCATACACATAAGCACACCACAGATATAAGAACAACTAAGCAGGTTTTACTTAATCTTGTGCCATCTGGCACTTTAAAAGAGAAGAGGAGTAAACAAAAGGGGAAGTGCTCAGAAAAGGAACAGAGCACAGAGACAACAACCAAGATGTATAATTCTGCAGTCTTAGAATAGAAACAAAAATGCACTTTCATCCCAAAATGCTTTATTGCTTTGATTAAATGCCAAATGACCTTAATCTGCCCAGGTTTGATGCCATGAAAATGTATGTCCCCCCCACATTCGTCACTCTGCTGTTTAGTAGCTCTCCAAAGAGGGATTCATTACATCTAAACTCCTGGTTAAAGAAGGCATAAAAGAGGAAAGGATTCTTACATACAGAAAGGTTAGGCCTGCCCCACATGTAATGTGTCCTTTCCATTATATTATTGAAGGAGAATATTGATGAAGCAGATATTAATGAAAGGAAAAGTGCAACCATGACTTATCCTATAATGAGAAAAAGAGAAAAAGATGTCATTGTCAGGACTTTCTGAATTTGTCAGCTGCCAGGTTCTAGTTTCACACGCACTTTATCAGACCGAAAAACAGAGTTAGGGATAGAGATACTCAAAGGATAGGGCAGTGATGGTGAACCTTTTAGAGACCGAGTGCCCAAAAAGTGGCCCCGCCCCATTCCACCCCCTGCCCCGCCCCTGCCCCGCCCCCACCCCGCCTGCCCACAGGGCCACTCACCGCCTCCAGGGCCCGCCGTAGATCGCTCAGGCAGCCCAGCAGCGCCATGGTGGCCACGCCCTCTGCCCACGCCCTGCAGCATCAACTGTGTGTGATGGGGTGTGAGGGCAGAGTCTTGTCTACACTGCCTGGCTGCCATGTCCTTGGCTGTGCTGCTCCGCGTGGGCCACGCTCGGGGGCGACTCTCCTCCAGGGAGGCTGCTGGTGAGGAGGGGGTTGCGAGGGAGGCAAGGCTGGGGCAACGGCACATGTGCCCACAGAGAGGGCTCTGAGTGCCGCCTCTGGTACCCGTGCCATAGGTTTGCCACCACTGGGATAGGGGATTCCCACACTCTCCTCTAAAATATAATAGACAACATCACGGAAATGGTTTATTTTTCACCATATGAACCGCAGCCAAATGAGATTATTCCCTGGTTTAAAATGACAAGTGGATTGCAAGTCTTGTTTTGGCTTTTTGATGGCTGTTTTAATCAGTTACCCGTGATGATAATAGCTGGGGTTATTTTATTTATTCATCATATTTATACAGTTGTTTATCTCATGTAGTGACTCTGGGTGACAGACATAATAAAACAATCCAAATATCTAAAATCATAAATAAAAACAAAATGGTAAGATTTTGTTATTGATAGAAACATATGAGTTCTGGACAAAGTCCATGAGTTTCACACTTAAAGTTCAAAAAATAGAACACTTAATGTCAAAAAATAGAACAGGGCAATAACATGTAGGATATGGGGATGGGATCAAAGCAGAGTTATGGAGCAGATGTTTTGCATGCATGTTGCAGAATTTGGTACTTATATTCAATCAGCAACTTGGTAGCTAATATCTTTTTTCTTTCATGGCACAAGAAATGGAAGCATTTATAACTGACCTGCCTTTCTACGTCTTCTCCATCCTATTAGCATCTCTCTTTTATATGTACTGATCTGGAATCACACAGAGTACAATGGATAAATAAATGCTAAAGATCTACTTAGAAATCAAATAAGAAATGAGGGAAGTGACAAACCAACTGCAACAATGTCATAACTATAGCATTAAAATAGAAATATAAATGTGCAAGACACATTGTACATTTAACAGAAAGAGATGGACACGAAAAGTAACATGGTGATGGCCCTATAAATAACACATGTCCACTTGGATTAGCTTGGATGGACTATGAAAAGATCTCAGTCCCAGTTGGGATGCCTTAGCAAAAGATTGAATGAAGCTGTCATTTCATATATTATCTGAATTTCAACATTATCTGGATGAAAATGACAGTGAAGTGATAAAGTGAAAATATCTAGACTGGATGCAAGTTCCTTTAAATTTAATTGCAAAAAGATATGAAGTGGCAATAAAGCAAAATATGTATAAAAATCAATAGCTGAACTAATTTAAATGTTATTGCTTTTAGATATGTTGAAGGCATAGAATTGCACTTCCACTAAGAAATATCCTATCAGAAGAAATTATAGGCTGTGTTCACACAAGGAAACTCTTAGTTTAATTAACCATGGTTAACTAATTCAACCTAATTGATTGGATTCACATAACATACTACGCCACGATCTGCCACAATCATTTTAGGTCAGTATATCAACCATAGACATTCATAGACAGGCAAGTTGCAGCCCTTCAGTTATTGCTGAATTAAAACTGTCAGCACCCTTTATCTTTAACCATACTGACTGAATGCCTAAACCAGTGTTTCTCAATCTTGGAGACTTTAAACATTCCCTAGACAACATGGGAGTTGAACTCCATACAGCTTAAACTTGTTAAGGCTGAGAAACACTGAGGTAAACATTGCATTTTCACTATTCCTGGAGGGCTACAGGTTCCTCACCTCTGCTTAGGCTGTAAAGCAGAGATTGATAATTGTTTTCAGGCCCTAGATTCCCCCCCCCCAAAAAAAAATTACCTGAAATCTTGTGAGATCTCTTGTTTCAAGACTCTTTCCCTCAGCTTAAATCTCATGAGGATTGGTGATCTTGTGTCATTATAGCTATTTAAAAATCTTCTAAATAATTTAATTTGGAGGAATGACATTAGTGCATTGCCAAGAACAGATTTTCTAGGTCGGTGTCTTTGGATGTTTTGGGATTACAATTCCCAGAATTCCCAGGTAGGAATTTTGAGTTGAACTTTAAAACAAGGATGGACAGTTTAGAATTCTGTAGAAATTGTTGTTCTGTGACTTCTCCGATGCCTTGTGATTGCCTCTATTAGCTGAAGGAACTGAAATCCCCAGACATTTGGAGACACCAAATTGTCTAATGCTAGATGGAACATTTCTGAAGGGTGCCGAGTTGGGAAAGGTTTCTATAGAGGATAAAGAGAAAGAAAAAAAAAGAAGAAACAAGTATTTTCTGTGGAACTTGGATTTCATTTGCATTTCCCACAATTATTAGTACCAAAGAAATTCAACAACCAATGAAAATACTACTTGTTCCTGAATGCAAGATAACTTATGTGTCCCGACCTGGTTGTTTAGAAAAAAAAGAGCTTTCAACTGCATTGGTAGTGAAAGGAATAACTTTATTAAAGCCAAGTGGTTACAAGATAGAAAAAGCCAGATCCGAGATTTGAGCGCAAAAACTGCCTACTTACTTTTCCCTTTCCCAGGTCCTCCCCCCTCCCGACTATCTCCCCGGTGTCCAATTGGATTCAAACAAATTGTTTTGGTAATAGTTCTGACGCTTAGCGTGGTGTTGGTGATGTTCCACATTCTATTCCCACAGTTGTGACCTTGGAGTTGGTTGGCCGATCTCTTCCCTCCCCCCCCCCAGGATTTATGGCAGTCTGGTATCAACAAAGCAGTGGTGAGGTGAAGCAGGATGGCAGCACTGACATTATATTTCCTTCCCGTGCATTGCTCAAAAATTAACAAGCATTAACATTATAAAAATGAATTTATTGAAACTTTCTTGTTAAGTTCAGAAAATAGGCTCGGCCATGTTTTGCTTAATTATGACTTATTGGTTAACCATAACTGACTGGGTTCATACAAAATGATCAGCTTTGAAACATACTTTAAAATTTACAGAGGTTGAGTTCACACACTATATTAAACCAAACCCAAAGAAACTTTCCTACAGCTTAAAATGACATGCAAACACAGCCATTGTATTAATGTAACCTAGTTATATAGACTTCAAATTGTTTGGTATTGCTGGTAGCAGCCGACACACTACTGTTGAAACAGTGAATGAATTGTCATGTGTTATTCTCTCCCACCAACTCTTGCTTCACTCCTGTAGCCTCCAGTCCATCTCCAGACAGACAGGATGCAACAAGACCCACAAGCAAAAATCCTTTGACCTGGACTGTTGATGATGTGGTATGGTTTGTTAAAGATGCGGATCCTCATGCTTTAGGACCCCACGTGGAACTCTTCAGGAAACATGTACGTAAGAAGGCTTTCTGCGATAAATGACAGGATCCAAATTTAACCTTCTAACAAACAGCTTTGGTCTATACTTGAACCAACGTAAATTGAAATGGTCTGACAGCTGACAAAAATTAGTCAAAGTGAGTCTTCCTCCAGGCAAATACAATTAATCTAGGGCAGTGTTTCTCAACCTTGGCAACTTGAAGATGGGTGAAGTTCAAGATGGCTGGCTGGGGAATTCTGGGAGTTGAAGTCCACACATCTTCAAGTAGCCAAGATTGAGAAACCCTGAACCCGGATCTCACACACAACTTGATGGCAATCATATCTTAGAGCAGACACGTCAAACACAAGGCCCGGGGGCCAGATGCGGCCCGCAAAATGGTTTCATGTGGCCCATGAAGCCATCCTGGAAACAGTGAGGGAACGGCCCCCGTTGCCTTGGCCCTGGCCCAGGCCAGCCGGGAGCCAATGTACAATTTTGTGGAAGCCATCTTGGCACTTGCCCCGGTGTACCATACCTTGGCACTTGCCCCGGTCCCACCCCCTTCTGCCAGAGACCCTCAAATCTGTCCCATTCCTACCCAGGCCCCCACAGGCACCCTTGACACGAATGATGTAGAACTGGCCACGCCCACCCAGTAGGCCACACCCACTCCATCCACGCCTACCCAGTGGGCTGCACCCACTCTGGCCACACCCACCCAGCCCCCCAAGGGCAACCACAATGCTGATGCGGCCCTCAGTGAAATTGAGTTTGACACCCCTGTCTTAGAGAGCCTGAGGTGGGGCTTGGATGGATTCAGAGAGGATGATTCTAAAGCTCATTGTTAGTGCTACAGCTAAACAGGGACTCCATGGCCAGGCAAGCCTGCCACTGAGGGTCAATTGCAAGAGAACTGAGTGGCAGAACCATTTTCTTGTGTACTCCCCTGAAATACCATTCCAGTCACTGTGGGAAAAAGAGCTAGACTAGTGGACTGACCTTGCTGGGCTTTTCATTTTCAGTCAGAAGATTATCCAACAACTAGGCTTGCTAGTGTTTTTGTAGAACAACAATCCTTTGTAAGAAAGATGAGAATTCAAAGGTACATCAGTTTTAAATCCTTCCCCCACCCCAGCACTCCCTCCCCTCCTGCTTATAATTCTGTCAGCTTCACAGGGAAACCTACAAGAGGTCTAGTGGTTGATTAAAACTATCATCGTATTCAGCTCAATTATGTCTTTGAATTACTCATTTCTGAGCAATTGTTAACCTTCATAGCTAAACTGGATTAACAAGAAGACACCAGAGGTGAGAGACAAGTGATTACTCCATTAACCTTAACCACAGTTTTCAGCACGTTAAATCATTTTAAAGAGCAGGTGCATCATTTAAATTGATGTCCTGAATGCCACTGACATTCCCAGCCCCTGACTTCCTTTCCTTGCATTCAGCTAATTTGGCTGTGACATGCCCCCACTGTCCAATGAGAAGAATTATTAATGTAACTTATCACAACAAAGAGAGATCAGCAATGTATTTACTGAAAACAACATCAGTAACTTCAACACTGTGTGTCTTAAGGCATGCTTCATTACTCTGGGATGGCTGATCTTCACCAAATCGCTACATAGATGCGCCTTACGAGCTGGGCCAATCTGTGCAATTTCAAGGAGATATAGAACAATATAAGGAAAGTTTGGGCTGGATTTAAATATTGGCTGAACACAACAGGCATTCTTTGGTTGCAGCTTAAGTTATGTAAATTCTGCCCTTGTTGTTTCTAAGCCAAGATTTATAGCTTAGTTAGTATATTGTATAAACTCAATTGCTTGTGGTCTGTTCAACACACTGTACTTAAATTGTGTTTGAGTTTGTGTTTGAGTTTGGAAACGGAGTTCAGGGGTACAGTTAAAATCGAAGCCATCTGGCTAATTAACAAATAAAGCCAATCCAAAAGTGAGATTTGATGCAACAGAATTCTCACTGAATTCTGATTCATGATCAAAAGATTAATACAGAAGAGAAAGTGCAGCCTTTGAATGAAGACAGATTTAACCTGTTTATTCAGAAATGGATCTACCTCCTCCAATGATGCATAGAACTGAAAGCATTTGTATTTCTTAACACCATCTTTGTATAGATTATTTTAGCTTTATTTCCAATTAGCTTACCCCTTACCTTCTTTAAAAATATTTTATTAATTTCTAAATTTTACAATCATAAGTACTTGATAAACAACGTGTTATCTGGGTCCATTGGTAATTCAGTGGCACATATTAACTTTCTCAGTCTAGTTCCAATACTACACCATCCAGTGCTTCCTTGATCCTCTCTTCTTCCGGTGGTATGCATTTTTCCACACTGGGCAAATACAATTCTTGATACTGTTAATACATATACAATTAAATATAGACATCTTCATCACATTTTCCAATATTGTACATAATATTGTCAGTTTATAATATCTTTTCTAGCCAAAACATATCTCAATTGCATTTGACTTTTCTTCCAACAGCATTTAAAACCCATTTGTTCAATCAATATCCTGTTTTTCCAGCTTTTTTAAAATTTTAATTTCCCCCCAATGTTCAAAGTATCTCTATCACTTATAATTTTCTCATAATAAATTATATTTGGGTAACCAAAGGCTTCCCTTATTCAAACCCTTTTAGAATTTTCATATTTCCCATCTCATAAAAAATATAATATTCTAGTTACAAATCCTATCCTTCTAATTGTAATAATACTTTTATTTCTAACAGTTATCTATTTTCTAAACCATATTCAAACATCTATTTAATAGTATAATATCCCATCTAATAGGTCAAAACCTCTATTTTTTTCAGTCTTACTCTATCTTTCTTACTTGCCAAATAATTTTCCAAGTCAGTACATTTGAATCATCAAGTAATTCTTCCTCTGTTTTTGTATATATTGTTTGGAATGAGGAAGAGAATTTGACTGAAGTATTTTTGGAAGAACGCTCAACCCATTTATATTCATTAAACAGCCTGCATCTTTCTCCTTCAGTTTTTCTTTTCATTTCTTGTTTGTCAATATTCAGCATTTTTCCTAACACCTTTATCATCCGTTTGATCAGCTCTTCTTCCTTATCCTCAAATGTGTTCTAAGATCTTGACAAGTAATATATCTTTTCAATTTCCGGTGTTACCACTGCATCTTCTAATTTTTCATTTGTCTGTATCTGTCTGTTAATTCCTTCCTTTAGGTCCTCCATCTTTGGATCCATTTCTTCTAATTTTCCTTCTGTTTTCTGAGTTACTAGTTCCTTCTTTGTAGTCATTGTCTGGATTTGTAAGTTTAGATTAGAAAATTGTTCTTTTATCTCATTTGCACTATTTTTAGTCTCATCATGAAATAAAACAATTGTCTGTTGGATTGATTTCAACATAGAAATAATTTCTTTCTGAGATTCATTAACATTTTCTTGTTGGTATATCAAGCTGGAACTTCGGAGACAGGTGTTAAAGATGATTTTTTACCATTTAAGGCTAAGTACGGATCACTCATTTTGTTTTGTATGTAATCTTTATAGTCCAATAAGGTCCCCAACACAGATAATCAGCCCAATAGTTTTTTTTCCCTTTTCCCAGCTGCAGTCTGCAAAAGTGAAAGTTTCCCAGAACAACAAAGAAGCAGCCCAAGAGGCCACCCCTCTTTTCCAGATGCAGTCTTCAAAAGTGAAAGTTTCCAAGGACAACCAATGTCTTATCTGAGTCTGGGCTTCAAGCCAAGTTCCTTAAATAATAAATTGTAGTGCCATAGTTCTCCACTAGGTGTCATTAATGCTGTCTTCCAGCTTTTTAAATCCAAACTTATATTACAAACTTTTCAAGTCTCTTTTCTAAAAAAAACTCTCATAAATACTTTTAGT
Source organism: Protobothrops mucrosquamatus (assembly GCF_001527695.2). Classification (NCBI taxonomy): domain Eukaryota; kingdom Metazoa; phylum Chordata; class Lepidosauria; order Squamata; family Viperidae; genus Protobothrops; species Protobothrops mucrosquamatus. The sequence continues at coordinate 87,245 of NW_015386831.1, forward strand.
CCCCAAATTTCAAAGCTATATATCTGTATTGGTTCCAAATTAATCTTGTGATTTTTCTCTGTTTTCCCCCAAACAATTAGTTCACCGCTTTTCTTTTCCTGAGAGAATAGGGCGGAAATTCCCCTTCCCTCTCTCTTCGGGGAGGATTCTTTGCTTTGGGCGTTTTTTTCCAGGAAAAAGTCTTAAAGTCTCACCTAGTTCCATCCACGTTGCTCAAAAGTTGCTTGTTAGTGCTTATTTTCTTCGGTTGTCAGCAGCTTCTGACTGGCCACAGAAGTGTAGCCAGTCTTTCCACCACCAGTTTGGAGGGCTTCCAAACTGGTGTAGCCTCTCCATGATCAATGAGGGTCCCCTCCTTCTTCATCGCGTCTCTGGGGTGACTTTCGATTCTTTTTAGGGTCCCCAGCGGAGAAAAATTGAACGTGGAAGACAGACCCTGTCTTCCTGCGACTGTCATGCCGCGATGCCTATCCGGAAGTGAGCTTATCCCTTACCTTAATAAAGTACTGCTGGGCAGAATAAAATTTGCCTTCCCAGTTGTTGTTTTTTAAAAAAAAGCCAAAGGAAAAAAAAGATGGCAAAAGCAATCCTTCCATTTCTGTTCAATTACCAAGCAGAATGTTTTACACTTTAAGAAGCCACAGCAAAGTCAGCCTTGTGATTTAGAGCTTGTTTGCATTGGTTAGTGGGTCTTTCAGAGAGCTTTACACCACTCTTGAAATATTAAACCTGACAGTCAGTGTTCACAGGATTAGATTGTAATAAAGCAACATGAAATGTTTCCAGTTGCTTTATACTTTTGCAGCCTCACAGCAGACTTTGAGAAGCTAGTGCATGTTATGAGCTCCAGTGGCCATTATAAACCACCCCTGAAATGATTAATATAGTTCAGCTCTATAACTGAACCAAGCCTGTGATGGAAGAATATGTACTCAATCACTGCCTGGAGTGCTGTTTCTGCTTTACAAAATTCTCTGGAGCTTTTTACATTAACCCCAGATTGCTGGATGTTATTTAGCCATACTTTGAATTGCAATGCACCCCAGCTTTTCCAGTTGATGCAATATGCCCTTAATGAAGGAGATCCCAACAAGTGAATCATGGAGAGAAGCATCTGAGGAATACATCCTCTTTATAAGAAATATGGGGCTTTAGGACACCGCACGATCCTCCTGGTTGTGGGAACTTGTTTGTGCCTCTGGGCCTGAGCTCTGGAACTAGCTCTGGAAGGACTAACTAGTCCTTCCTGTTTTTACTAGGTGGTTGCAACCTCCCATTTCATGAAGAGGATAATTTTTGCACTCTGAATATTGTCCCCAAATTCTTTCAACTTTAATAGAAGCTGCTCGGCTATTTTATTGTTAGTGGCCAGGCATGTTTGGCAATGGTGTCAAAATGACAGCCATGAGACTTGAACTGAAGTCTCCATCCCTTTTATCTGATTGCAAACACAGGACATATAAATAAAGAGACAGAGGCTCAGTAGTGCAGTCAAGGCTGCCATCTTGACTTTTTTGACATCTCCTGCAAAGACCCAGTAACTGGCAGCTTATATAGTTCATATTTGAACTGGGTTTTTTGCCATTCATAGTCATCTGACTATGAGCATAAGAGCCATGCTGGCACAGTGGTTAGACTGCAGTATTGCAGGCTAATTCTGCCAACTGCCAGGAGTTTGATTCTTGCTGGCTCAACATTGACTCAGCCTTCCATCCTTCCGAGGTCGGTAAAATGAGGACCCAGATTGTTGGGGGCAATACAGGCTGACTCTGTAAACCGCTTAGAGAGGGCTGTAAAGCACTGTGAAGTGGTATATAAGTCTTGTAAATGTTCCCATCCCTATCACCTGATTCGCCAGTTTGTAGTTGCTGCTGCTTCTGTTGTGAAAGATCATATTTCCTTGTGACTATGTAGTCCTCCAAGCACAATCAATCAATCAATCAATCAGAATAGAGCTGGAAGGGACCTTGGAGATCTTCTAGTCCAGCCCCCTGCTCAAGCAGGAGACCCTATACCAGTGGTGGCAAACCTATGGCACGGGTGCCAGAGGCGGCACTCAGAGCCCTTTCTGTGGGCATGCGCGCCGTCGCCCCAGTCCTAGGCCTTCAGCTGGGTTTTATACAACCTTTTCGCTTTAGGCCTCCGCCACTGTGTACAAAAAAAAGGTTCAATCAATCAGTCAATTTCAACTTCTCGCGGGAAAAAAAGATCTTGCAAAGTTGGAATTGATTGATTGAACTTTTTAGTCCCACCCAGTCTGCTGTTACCACCACAGCCATGCCCAGCCAATGGGCCACACCCACCCAATGCACCACACCCACCCAATGGGCCACATCCACCCGGCACCCGACGATGCATAAGTGGGTTTTGGGTTGCAGTTTGGGCACTCGGTCTCTAAAAGGTTCGCCATTACTGCCCTATACCATTTCAGACAAGTGACTGTCCAGTCTCTTCTTAAAAACCTCCAGTGATGAAGCACCCACAACTTCTGATGGCAAGCTGACACTGAATGTCTGACACTGGCTCTGTGCTTGGGAGAACTTGATGGAAAGTGGACCATCAAGAAATTCAACAGCTGCTTCTGAAACTTGACTTCAGTTTAGGCTTATGCTCAGATGTTTAGTGCTTGTCTTTTCATGGTGGTGGTGTTTCATTATTGAGTTATCTCATTATTACTTTTCTGTTAATTTACATTTTTATGGAAGGCGTTTTAATGTTGTATTCTGCCAGATGTTGCATGGCATGGCAGGTTGTATAAACGCATTTTAAATAAATAAATTCACAGCACTTCAGCTAAATAGATCCAATTTTGGAATGGTAGAACATTTGGGAATTGAGGTCCTACTTTGTTGAATTTCTCAAACATGTTTAGCATTGTCAGAGACGTGCAGGCCAATTCTTTCCACAGCATTGCAGTAAATTGTTTTATTTCTTCTGCAAACACAGTTCCAAATTATGATTTATGCTTTTCATTCTGTCTTCTGTCGTTCTTTTTGTATTAGGAGATTGATGGCAATGCTCTCTTGCTACTGAAAAGCGACATGATCATGAAATATTTGGGTCTGAAGCTGGGACCAGCACTCAAACTCTGTTATCACATCGATAAATTGAAACAAGCCAAGTTCTGATGCTTTTTTAAAAGACCAAACAATCCCAATATAAATCAAGGAAGTAGATGAAAGGTAACAAGCTGCCTTATGGAAAGATAATCCATTTTCAAGCTGCTTCTCCTCTCTTTTGTACTGAGAACTTGGCCTTTATAAAAGTGTTCATCTTCACCATTTTAATTCAATGAAAGGGGGGGGGGTGATGTGTTTTTGCTGATTTGTGTTAATACTTTTCCCCAAAAAAGTATGCAATTATAATTATTTTGTATTATTCATATCGTTATTGTTAATATTATTAAGTCCTATTTTTGTAATCATAAAAGAAAAAACCGTACGCCAAAAGATCTTCCCTGCTTTTTAGAAAAGAAGAAATTTGAAAAGCTTTAGGAAATCTTCTTCTGAGCTGCTCCGCATCAGTCTGGCCGTTGCGTCTGACCAGGTCAGGTGACTTGCCTTATGAATTTGCAATCAAAACCAGAGCACTCTCCTATCACCTCAAACAGAGTGGTTTTCAACTGGAATCAATGAATGCATTTAGCTGCCAGTCATCAATTGTCGTCTAGCAACATTCATGCATCTGTGAACAAACTCGTAATCTAATTCTTTTGTGTAACCTCACATGCATTCCTTTAACAGGAGAACCCATCTTTATATTGCCCAGTGACCTCGGAGGATCACAGAATATTCTGGGAATACGAAGATAAAAATTGTGCATTTATTTGGCAATACACTGTGAATTTAATCATGTTTACATGGCATTCAGTCTGTCAACCTACTGAACAGCTACTGAATGCTGTTCCCCAGGTTCTTCCTGGCTACCCTGGATCATATGCTTTCCGACATAGCCATCAGCATGAAGGTTTCTTTCATGTGATTTTGGATATCTAGGAGCATATTGGCAACAGACCGTTTTATAACACGATAAGTGTACAACATTCCTCCAGTTGAAAATAATGAGGAAATGTCCCTTCTGCAGTCTTCACCCAAAGTCTAGGAAGTAATGTAGAAACCCACAATTGCTCAGCAGTTGACTTTTAACTCCTGGCTGCGTAAGTTCTAGATCAGGGGTAGGGATCCTTGGCTCTTTTATGACCCGTGGACTTCAACTCCCAGAATTCCTGAGCCAGCCATTCTAGATGAAAAGTCATGCCAAATATTCATAGTTCATAGAACTGCTCCCTACGCTTTGAAAATGTTATGTGACAAATGTTAACGTCACTGGAATGGAAGTCACAGGTGTTGATTTGCTTAGTTATTCTTTGGTGGTTAGCTGGCTAGCAGCTACTCATTCTTTGGGTTGTTACCAAGCTTTCCACTTCACCAAAGCTGCCCTGAATGTTCAGAGAAACACACTGCCAGGAGCAAGAGGTCACATATCTCACAAAGTTTTGAAGTGAATAACATCTGCCTGCTCCAAGCTTGAAGTAACTCAAAGGATGTATATTCTTTGCAACTCGTAATAGAAAAAATGCTTATTGCTGACCAGAAACTACTACCAGTGACTGCTTAGCAGTCAGATTTGTGAAGTGTAATCCCCTCTTACTAAACGTCCACTCTGAGCCACATTTTGTACCTAACTTTGATATGATTTGGTTAACTAAAATAATACACTGCAGTTACTTATTTGATGTATGCACAGTGATCATTGGTTGATTAGATAAGCGCCAGGAAGCCTACAAATTTGCACCCAGTTAATTGAACGTATTATGTCATACTATGATATTATGGGAAATCTGTCCCATGGTTTGCACTATTTTGAAAACTTGAATTATTTCAGTAGGAGCAGGAATATTTCTCGCTCTTATCTGAAGTATCCTGTTTTGTCACTAGAGGATTTGATATTAATCAACTCCAGTCTTGAGCTGTGATAGCATCATTGCACTCTAAAGAGCAACTTTCCCTTGAGTGATATCTCACCTTTAATCAAATATTGTATGGGCTTATAGCTTCCTCTCTAATCAAACCTTCCTGTTGCAGATGGTACTTCTACTCTTCATATGTGGAAGACAGTTTGTGGATTGATACGAGAACAACAAGTGAGAGTCCTATCGTCAAGAGTTTTGGTTAGGAAGCCTACACACCAAACAAATAGATTAACCAATAATTTTCCTTCCTGATCTGATCCTATTCTGCAAATATTTTATTGTGTATTTGGAGGGGGGAAACCCGCACAGATAATGCGTCAGGAAGAAGGGTAAAATAATTAAAAGCTGCACTGTAGACTCACAAGGATGTTCAATCTAGAAGAAACATAAGTTAGCATTAATTTTATCTTGTGGCTGAAGTTACAAAAATTGCATTAATCATCAATAGATGTGTTATCCTATACAATTGTACTACATATCTGCCATTATTCCATCTACATGCTACATCTGATCAGCTGTGGGAGAAGGGGAGAACAAGATCTTTGTGATAAATTGTGATAAATTGGAAAAATTGAATATTATCTTGTTTTTCTTGATTTTAAACTTGTGTGTAAGTACATCTCAGAGAAAAAAGATAGTGTTTTGCCCTAATCATGGAAATGTATTCCAGATTCTTTACATTACGTATATTCTAACGTCTTTGTTTAGATTAACATAATCTCAAATACCCTGGAAATATTCAGAGTATTGGTGTCCAAAAATAGAACAAATACATATATTCTTATTGTTATTAACTTACATCTTGTTGCTGCAAGGCATGGACCTTTCTACATCCATCAGATGTTTTACAGAGAGGGAAAGAGGGCACTTGGAGCTTGTCACATGCACAGTGTCAGCATATCCACAACTGCTGTTCCTTGGAGGTCCATAACTTGGCATCCTGTTAGCATAATTGCAGGATGGCTCCCACAGGAGATTCACACATGCAAACGAGCAGTTGTCTTTCAGAACAGTCTTATTATGTGCAGATCACCTTCTCACTAGACTGGATATATATATATATATATCTTGATCTCTAGGGTTTTAAACTATTTTTGTAAGCACATTTAAATCAGGTCAAGTCCTCCGTGGTTTGGTCAATTAAACTGAAATACATATGTGAATAAACTTAACAGAAGAAGTAAGTGCTTAAGCTCGGTCTATAGCACTGTGAGTCTGAAGTGGCAGAGAGGATCAATTCCTTTAACTTGAAAATTTGTGAACACACGAACAAGATATTTGTACAGTTGTACAGTTAAGCACAATCCTTGCTTTTTAAGACAAAGGTGTTCTGTTTCATCTGAGTGTATATAGAGTTGAATATAACTGTAATGTTGAATTCTGCAAATCCCATGACAATCTTGTCTCATTCTTACTCCTCACTGGGGACCTGGTTTCTCCTTTAAGTGCAATTCTTTGTTCTGTTTCATTGAAATAACCATATGTAAATATTGTTCCTCTTCAGCAAGCATTCAATTTTCATTAAGATGTCTCCCATTTTGATGAATCCTTGTATTTTTTTTTTATTAACCAAGATCTCCACCTCATTATGTCAGCTTATTCTACATTAAAAGGCTGTATCGGTTTCTCGGAATTTAGATTTTATTTCCTTTATTTTTCAACCAATGAATGACTCAGAAATCTGAGCTGCATCACAAAACCTCTTTGATGGATCTGTTGCCATTCACTCATAGTTCATAGCGGCTGCCAGCTGTACAGTCTTTCCCACCTATTGTGTCACTGTACAATTCTATGCATGCTTACTTGAAAATAAAGTCGATTGAGTTCCCGCACCTTTTTTGGATGGAACCTTGTAGGGTAGGCAAGGCGGGTTGTATGACGTGTGTGAGTTCCGGTACCTTTTTTTTTTTTTTTTATAGAAAAAAAGCACTGCATCTGTGACTCTTGAATGCAAAATAAAGGAAATACACTAGGCTATATTTCTATTATCACAAATGGAACCTGAATAACTAGTTTTCCTTGAAATGGTATAAGCTATAGTACAGAATAAAATAATGTTCCACCAAATGCATTAAAGAGGACTGGCGAGGGGACAGATTCGGTCTATCTTATATGCATCAAGATGGTTTAACTTTGTTTGCAGGTGAGTATTCCTGTTTAGTAATTCTCAAGAGTAAGAAACATCTATCTTGCTTTCCCAATGAAATCTGTTTGTTTTCCCAAAGTAAACTGCCAGACTAAACTTCTGCATTTTTAATATACCGGTAAAATTCTGATTTTGTACAGTTAGCAATAGCAATAGCATTTAGACTTCTATACCACCCCATCATGCTTTGTAGCACTATTTGAGCGGTTTACAGAGTCAGCCTATCGCCCCCAACAATCTGGGTCCTCATTTTACCAGCCTCAGAAGGTAGAAGGCTGAGTCAGCCTTGAGAATCGGTGAGAATTGAATTCGCGGCAGTTGGCAGAGTTAGCCTGCAATACTGCATTCTAACCACTGCGCCACCATAGCTCTTCAAGATATCTAATAGTGCTATTTTAAAAACTCTGAAGATTGGTGCAACGATCAGAGGGTGATTTTATGATATTGTGCTAAAGGAGGAAATACCGAAAAAAGGAAGGCTTTAATGAGTTATTGCTAGCATGCACCATGTTCCTGCATGTTATGAATGGACAGACATTTTAGGAGCCTGAAAATCTAGAAACAAAATAGCAATTATCTCAGTTCCTCCCATTCCCCTTGCAAACCTCATCAAAGTCATTTGTTAAGTTATTAGATAATGCTTGTCAGACCACTTGTGAATGAACTGATGCTGAAATGTCAGAAAATCCTTGTCATTCCTTTTTAAATTAGCTTCTGTTTCAGACACAGGCTGTACAAAATACACGGCTGTTTGTTGGTTATCCCTTTGCTTTACTCCAGGCTACAGCCAATCAAGGCAGGTTTTGACGTCTTCCAAACAGGCATGGATTACAGGTATGTGTTCTCCAGTGCAATTAATTTTCATCATTTGGTTCTTATGGGAAAATTGCTGTATCCAAAGCCCTTGTCTGCAACAGGTTTTAAAGGCATTTTACTTCCCACAGAATTTTGTTGCCAAGCCACGGGCAGGGATATATCATTTGTGATGCCACCGCAGTGCCAATTAATTGAATTATTTCCCATCATTTCGTAGTTTGGGCTGTTTATCTTTGTTCTATTGAAATCAGGAAAATAAATGCCTGGATTTGAACTTCCCATCTGGGATTTGTGGACTACCTGTGCAGCAGTGCGGTAAAGAGTGGAAACCACATGTCCTCAAATATCTACAAGGCATCGGTGCTCTCAGTGGCACTTCTGCCATGTCTGCCAGACGCCATGCCCATTCACATGTTTACTTTTACTTGGGCTATTTTAATGATAAGGCATTAAATGAGAAGCCAGCAAATGATAAAACAGCCCCAGCTTTAAGCATCAGTATTTAATTCCAAGAAGATGGGTAGACCTTCTTCAAAACACAAAAAGGAATGAATGAGTGAGTGAATGAATGAATGAATGAACGAATGAACGAACGAACGAATAGATGGAGGCTACTTGAATGCTTTTTCCTATAATGTCCTTTTTCAAATTAATCACTCTATCAAAGCCCCAACCTTTGAATGTTCACTTCAGCCTGCACCTTAGTGCAAAGATTCTGTAGCATAATTTGCAATAATATTAACAATGTAACAATAAATAACAGCACAGATAAATTAGGGGTTCCAATGTTATGGATGTATTTTTAATTTTTCTGTTGCTTTTCTACTTAGTAAAAGTAACAAAAGAAAAGGGGAGCATAAATCATTGGTCAGAGCAGCCCCGTAATTTGTTTGGACACAGGAGACCGGAGCAGATACAAGTAGTCACTTAACAACCACAACTGAGCCTGGATTTTCCATAATAAGTCATTGCAGTCATTCATAGCTCACCCTGTGCCCCGATTTGATTTTATGATTGTTTTTAATGAGGGTCGTAAAGCAAGTCACCATGGTTAAGCAAACGGTGTGGTCATTAAGCAAATCCATTTTCCCAGATGGGTAAGGTTTTTTTTGCTAGATGCAAGCAAAAAATGTTGCAATCGTGGTCCTGTGACTGTGGGATGCTGTAAACGCTAGCTAGTTGCTAAGAATCTGCAGTGTGTTCACATGTCCACACGGAAGATGCAGCAGTTATAACTTGGAGGATGGGTCATAAGTAACTTTGGGGAGGGGTCATAATTTCAAACAGTTGTTAAGCAACCAATTATTAACCAGGGACTACCTGTAATGGGGAACAACCTCACCCTTTTACTGTTCTGTAAATGGATGTCTTGGGAGTGGCCATATCCATTCTAGCGGCCATTTGGTCAGAGTACACCCAATCTAGTCTAACCCTTCCAAATATTCCCAGAGGGCAAAATACTCTATATAGTTCATTTCTTCTTTATATAGTTCAAATTTGACAGTACTGCTGCTTCTTATTAGCCTTAGCACAAATCTTACAAAGCAAATAATAAACAGAGTTGTTTCCATAATATTTAACTTACAGCAATGAATAAAAGTGGTGGGAAGAGAGGAGAAATGTCTACATTTTGGGTTTTTTTTTTATTTTGCAAAATCTTAATCTTTGGGATTATTAACAGTCCAGTGCAGGGATGAAGTTAGCTTGGCCCTCTAGTTATTGCTGAAAACATTTAGCAGCAGCAGACAAATGGATTGAGGTTGTAGTGAGTTGGAGATTAGTAAAAAGTAGAGGACAACTGGCTCTTGTGGATTGATTTTCCCGGATCTGCTCAAAACATGACTAGATCCAACCCAAGGAAACTCATTTACACATGACATTAAGCCAGGATAATGGGCTAAACTGGATACTGTATACAGCAGGAGAGAATGTGTGGGCTGTATCAGGGGAGAGTAGCTGTGGTGCCAAGTTCTTCAGTTTCTGGATTATTGTTTTTGGGTTTTAGTGTGTATTTGTGGTTTTTGTTCTTGATCATAAGCTGCCCAGAATTTGGTTGAAGATGGGTGGCTATAAAAATGTTTGAAATAAATAAATCTTAGCATCGCCAATGGAATGCCCTAATGACGATGACTGTAAAAACAAAAACTTCCAAGTGTAAAAACAACGTATATAAATCCACAGATTGGTGGAGGGGAAGGCAAAAAATAAGGATATGAACAAATCCATCCGATTTCATTTTACATGTTGCTGTTGGATTGTATTCAACCGTTTGTGGGCAATTAGTTTTTTTTTATTTTATTTTTGGAAATGAGACATTTCTCCTCTCTTCCCACCACTTTTATTCATTGCTGTAAGTTAAATATTATGGAAACAAGTCTGCTTATTATTTGCTTTGTAAGATTTGTGCTAATGCTAATAAGCAGCAGCTGTGAAGCATTTCTTCACGAATGCTTTTTAGGCTGTGGTTCTATTAATACACATGTTCTGAGAAAGTATGAAAATCCACAGTGCCCCTTCTGCCCCCCCCCCCCACATGACACAGCATGAATTCTAACTTGATTCAAAATTTAATTGAAGTTAGGAAATACATTAGAAGATGGATGCCTTTTGTTACTCTAAGCCTAGATTCCTGGCCTCTGTTGCACAAAATAATGGATTCTTCCCCTACCATATTAAGGAATTTCTATGCTATAGTCAGAATAGTTTTTGCTGCCTCAAAACTGTGGCCCTGAATATTCTCTGTGCTTCCTTCTTCTTTCTCTCTGTTCAAATATTGGGGATCACCCAGTGATATTCAAAAGCACCATATTTGTGGTCTGATGTTTCTTTTCATGGTGCCTCATCAGCCTAGAATCATAGAATTGTAATTATACCGAATTCTAATCTTCTACTTAAAAAAAACTCTCACACAATTGAATACAAAATAATTGTATAGATGGTTGGTAGGTATGGATTATTGGTAGGTATAAGATGTAACATTCAGTGCAATCACTACACATCCTCTTCACAACCTGTTTTCCTTGTTACCTTCTGGGAGGAGGCTTCGTGGTATCTGCAGCAGAACATCCAGATTCAACCATAGTTTCATTCCATACAGCGTTAACCTTGTGAACTCTCAAGCTTCCTCCTTCCGTTATATATTCAAGATGGACAGTATTTAATATTTATTTGCTATGGATATGTAGGGGTGTGGGTCTATACATATGTTGTACATTGTATGTTTAGGTGTGCGTCATGTATGTGTTTCACTTTGAGAGGGGGCAACTAAATTTCATTTTTGATGTGTGCCGTTGTGCCCACAGTAAAGAAAAATGACAATAAAGGTTATCTATCTCTTATCTTAATCACTTCTTCCCATGCACAGGTAGTCCTCGACTTAAAACAGCTCATTTAGTGACCATTCAAAGTTACAACGGCGCTGAAAAAAGGAACTTATGACCGTTTTTCACACTTACAACTATTGCAGCATTCCCCCATGGTCACATGATCAAAATTCAAAGTCTTGGCAATTGACTCATGTTTATGACGGTTGCAGTGTTCTAGGGTCATGTGATCACCTTGTGATTCTTACTAAGCACATAGAAGGATTTTTCTTATGATGATCTGTCCCTAACTTGGTCCTCCATGTCTTCCAATGGTGCACCTATTGCCATTGTAAGTAAGTCCATCCACCTTGCTGTTGGTTGTCTCCTTGACCTTCTCCTTGTCCTTTTCCTTCTCTTTCCATCTTTTCCAGCATCAGACCTTCTCCAGAGAGCTAGGTCTTTGCATAATATGTCCTAGGCATGACAATTTGAGGTTGATTGCCATTATTGTCATTATTATTATTATATGAAAACTCTGAATTGATTTTTTGTGCAATACATTTGTTTGTTTTCTTGACTATCAACAGTCTTTGCCAACATCAAAGGTTCAAAAGTGTCACTCTTTCTATCTTGCTTTTTCAAAGTACAGGGTTTTTTCCCCCTGTACTTTCTTTAATTGACGTGCAAATCGTGGGGGCATAGTTAAATTTATAAAAATCATTATTGCTGAATTCTTCCAGATGGGAAAAACAATGTACAATATATTGGGGAAATTCTGATAGCATCTGTTTTGAATATTAATTCCACAGAGTGCAAGTACACTTCCCCATGTCTGCCAAATTTGTGTATACATTCATCCAGATTTTCTGTTAGTAGAATTATATCCTTAATGGTGAAAAGAAAAGCAATCAAAAACTTTATTTCGCACATGCATTTCCCCCTACAAATAGGTTTATAACTTTAACAAATCTTTATTCCATTTCTTCTACTCCAAAGGAGTTCATTTGCATTTTAAAAAACATTCAAAAGTGCGATATTTTAAGCACTGACAATACTGTGCATAGTACTGTACATAATGCAGAAGTGGTTGCACAAACACCATAGATACTCTTCATATATTTCTAAACATTTTAATTGGTGTCTATATCTGTTTTTTTTATATATGGCTTTATCATTGAAGAAATCGAGATGACATTTAACAAAAATATTTATTTTTAAAAAAAACCTCCAACTGAAATGTAACAAGAAGGCAGTAGCGTAAAAAAAGACGGCAGCAATCAAAATATTAAAATGTAGGGGGGGGGGGAAGTTGGTTAAAAGAACACATTAAAAATGATTTACTCAGAGCTTTCCTAAAAGGGAAGTCCTTTAGAAGAAAATAGGCGCACACTAACCGGGTAAAGTTTAAATTAATAAATGTTCATATTTCTAGAGCCATGGATTCATCTGGATCTCTTCTATATGGCAATCTGCATAATCCTTAATGATTGACAGCTTGGCAACAAGCCAAGGAGAGTTCCTCCTGAGATGTTTGACTGTCTTCGATAGTTTCTGCCCATCTGGTAAGATCCACATGGGGTGTGCTGCAGGGCTCCCCTCAATTAAACAATGGATGTATGCATTCTCTGTGGCAGTGCCTGCCCCCTACAACAGCCACCATTCCCAGCCCAGATTTATATGGCTCCCACTTTCAGGTTTTCCAAGTATCACTGAAAAAGCTAGCTCTTCTCCCAGGCCTCAGGGTAGTGGGTTGGTGAGTCCTGTAACTCTTTTTCTGCTATCTTGTCTTTCTGTTTCATTGCCCGGGGTCACTTGGAGTCAGGCGCACTTTAAATAAATAAATAATGACCCATCATTTCGTGTGGCTCCCCAATGCACCCCCTATGTTCCCCCATCCTGACCCAGCCAGTCCTCTTCCCTTCTTGACTTTATTTTCTCCACTGGATGGAAAGTAACTGTAGCTAGGTGTTTTTCCGGTGAGACTGGTTTATCAGAGCAACCTGGTCTACCCCAAATATGGGATGGAGCCTACTGCTTCCGCTTTCGCCTTTCAGCCCCAATTTAGGAGCCTTCTTCACAGGCAGTCGCTTCTGCGACCAACTATTTCTGTGCTGAATTTAAATTTACCGACAAAGAAAGGGAGACTAGTATAGCTATTTTGAGCTATTTAGCTCTCATCAGCTAGCCCACGGGTAGGCAACCTTGGCTGGCTCAGGAATTGTGGGAGTTGAAGTCCACGAGTCATAAAAGAGCCAAGGTTGCCTTCCCCTGCGCTAGGCCAATTGGCAAAATACTTTGAGGACCTCTTTTGAGTTCTCTCTCTCTCTCTCTCTCTCTCTCTCTCTCTCTCTCTTTCCCTCCCTCCCTCCTTCTCCCTCTCTCTCTCCCTCCCTCCCTCTCTCTCTCCCCCTGCCTCCCTCCCTCCCTCCCTCATTCTCTCTCTCTCCTCACACACACACAAACACAGAGATCCTTGGAATCACTCCAGAACACATGTAAATAAATAAATATAAAACTTCTCTCATGACATCTGGTTTGTCCCAAGTTTGAACAAGGTTTCTGTTAAAATGGTATAACTCCCTTAAGACTGGTATTGTTTGCAATTCTACAGATTTTATGTCTGGGTCATATTTCCATGCATGTCAATGTCTTTGAGGAATACTTTAAACAGGGCCTTGAATATTGCCAGGAAGTAGGGATTATAAATGGAAATATTTATTTTAAAAATTCCTTTAAATGTTCCTTTAAATTAAGCCTTTAAATATTCCTTATTGAATGCTCAAGTGTTTTACAAATATACTGTATATATGATATTTGTACCTGTATAAAAGTGGGAAACTATAAGTTCTAGTCCTGCTTTAGGCATGAAGCCAGCTGAGTGACCTTAGGCCAGTCACTTTTTCTCAGCCCTACAAAGGAGGCAAGAACAACCCACTTTTGAAATCTTGGCAAGAAAACTACAGGGACTAATTCAGGTAATCACCAGGGGTCGGCACTGACTCAAAGAAACTAAAAAGAAAAAGGAAGAAAACTAAAATTGAAAGTGGTTTCCAAAAGTGATTAGTAAGTTTATTAGACTTATGCAACCTTCAGCACCGATTCAGAAGGACTGCTTTGGCTTTCACACAAACCCTTGCACACAAACTGCTTTGGCTTTCACACAAACCTCTCTGCTATTCATCAAAGCAAGCCAGTCTTCTGCACAAGCTTTAAAAAAAGGCATTACTTTAAGTGTTAATACCACTTTACAATGCCTTAGTAAGGCCACACTTGGAATACTGCATCCAGTTTTGGTCACCACGATGTAAAAAAGATGTTGAGACTCTAGAAAGAGTACAGAGAAGAGCAACAAAGATGATTAGGGGACTGGAGGCTAAAGCATACAAGGAATGGCTGCTGGAATTGGGTATGTCTAGTTTAATGAAGAGAAGGATGAGTGGGGACATGATAGCAGTGTTCCAATATCTCAGGGGCTGCCACAAAGAAGAGGGAGTCAAGCTATTTTCCAAAGCGCCTGAAGGCAGGACAAGAAGCAACGGGTGGAAACTAATCAAGGAGAGAAGCAACCTAGAACTAAGGAGGAACTTCCTGACAGTTAGAACAATTAACCAGTGGAACAACCTGCCTCAGAAGCGGTGAATGCTCCAACACTGGAAGTTTTTAAGAAAAGACTGGACAGCCATTTGTCCGAAATGGTATAGGGTTTCCTGCCTGAGCAGGGGGTTGGACTAGAAGACCTCCAAGGTCCCTTCCAACTTTACTACTACTATTATTATTATTATTATTATTATTATTATTATTATTATTATTATTATTATTATTATTATTATTATTATTATTATTATTATTATTATTATTATTATTATTATGAGCTGCAATTATTTGAAGGGCTCCTGAAACAATGAAATCTAATTTCAGGCTTCCAAAGAAGCCTGAGGAATATATGAAATGTTTTAGTTGGTACACTGATACATTTTTTTTTCTAAATCATGTTCAAAGGCAAGAATTCACATCAGAGATGAGATTGATTAACTCTCTGGCTTACAGTTCATTTTAGCAGACCTATCAGAGGCATGGAGTTTAGCGGTGGATTCTACAGGCTTGAATTACAGATGATCTGAAGTTTAACCTCTGGAGTCTCAAGGAAGCAGACACAGGTAGTCCTTTGATTTGCAACAGTTCATTTAGTGACCATTCAAAGTTACAAAGTAATTGAAAAAGTGACTTATGACCCCTTTTCACACTTATTGACTATTGATCATGGACACATGATCAAAATTCAGATGCTTGGCAACTGATTCATATTTATGGCGGTTGCAGTGTCCCGGGGGTCATGTAATTGTGCAACCTTCTGACAAGCAAAGTCAACAGGGAAGTCAGATTCACTGAACAACCGTGTTAACAAATGCAATGATTCACTTAACAGGTGTGGCAAGAAAAGTCATAAAGTGGGGCAAAACTCACTTAGCAAATGTTTCACTTAGCAACATAAATTTCGAGCTCAAATATGGTCGTCACGCGAGGACTACCTGTACTGCTAGCCACTTGCAGGGTTCTTTAAGCTACAAAAACAGCCTCTTGTGTTCCCTTGGTCATTGAGACCCAAACTGAAATTCTTCACATGCTGAACTGAAAAAAACCAATGAAACAGAGGAGTGCAAAAGAGAAATACTTTCACTCTTCCATGTCTCTTTTCTATGCATTGCTTTTCTTAAAACTGGTGTGTGTGTGAATCTATTAATGACATTGAGGTTCAGCCGATAGGGCAGTGATGGCAAACCTTTTAGAGACCGAGTGCCCCAAAACTGCCCCACCCCCTGCCCCCCCCACCCCACCCACCCGCAGGGCCACTCACCGCCTCCATGGCCTGCCACAGATCGCCCAGGTGGCCCAGCAGCTGCATGGTGGCTATGCCCTCCACACTCCGCGCATCATCTGTGTGCGACAGGGCGTGAGGGTGGAGTCTTGTCCCCGCTGCCTGGCTGCCATGTACTTGGCTATGCTGCTCCACGTGGTCCGCGCCCAGGGGTGACTCTCCTCCAGGGGGGATGCTGGGGAGGAGGGGGCTGCAGGGGGAGGCGGGGCTGGGGCAACAGCACGCGTGCCCACAGAGAGGGCTCTGAGTGGCGCCTCTGGCACGCGTGCCATAGGTTTGTCACCACTGCAATAGATAGGGCTTACCATATCTGGACTGCCGAGATCCAGTCTACCACTAGATGGCAGCAAAGAAATAGAATTCTGATATGTTTTGCTGCTATTTAATGATAAGACTGGAGTTCTGCAGCCCTGATACAATGTACAGTGTGGGTAGCCTCTAGAT